>NC_133621.1:66017697-66147697 GCF_048593235.1 Sminthopsis crassicaudata | reverse complement strand
GCCTCTGTTTGCTTCAGCTTCCTGAATTGTAAAATGGCGATAATTATAGCACCTATCTCCTTTCATTGTTGTCAGGATCAAATGAGAAAATATTTGTAAAGTACATAGCAGAGGGTCTGGGACATAGGAAGTACTATACAAATGCTAGCCATCATTATCATCATCATCATCATTATTGGCACTTTAGTAGGGGGGGAATCAAAACAGAAAGACCCTTCAGAATGTCAAAGAATAGATCTGTCACTATGCTAGTCAGAGAAAATATCAGAAGGCAATTAGGTATTTTTTTTAAGAACAAACCTACTTTGAAATCTTTTTGCATTTTAAGTTACAGTGTTATGTTGCTGATTATGATTGTCCATTAAAATATTAATTTTCCCCTTCTAATGTTTACATATAAAATAAATTCTTCCATTTTATGTCTTTATGATTATGGATTAGTTAACTTCACTCTGTTCTATGACTGTAGCCAGGAATCTAAAAAATGACTTTTACTTGTCTTGAGAAGATTAATGGGAGTATAAATGGTTCAGGTCTAATTCACCATTACTATTAACAAAATGTCACCAAGTAAATATTCCATTGATTCTGGAAGTTTCACCTTTGTATATGGAAAAAATAATATTTATACACATATATACATATATATACATATATATATATAATCAGAATTTTATATAGTTATTTATCTACTAGATTATATAATCTCTCTACATAATATGTACTACACTTATATAAAGATTTATATATATATATATATATATATATATATATATATACATGTGTCAATTATTTTTTTTTAATGTGATTAATTGTTGCTGGTCCTTCATTCTTGAAGAGGACTAATGACATCATGAGGATGATTCTTGAAGAGGACTAATGACATCATGAGGATGACTTGTGAGTGAATTGGATATAAATGAGACAGACCTATACTCTCTCCTTCCTTTCTAAGTGATGTATTCAACTTTTTGCATTACTGGTCTTTGTTCATTTCTCGTGACTTCAAGTTAGAAAAAAAATTAGGTAATAGAGCTAGAAGATAGATACCTTAGATAACATCCAGAGTTCTTGATCTTGAACCCATAAACTTATTTTTTTAATTGACAACTGTATTTCAATATAATCAATAATAATTAAATATTTATTAAGCTCCTATTATTTGCCAGGAATTGTGCTAATATGAAAAAAAGAAAAATGGCTCCTGCCTTCAAAAAGCTTACAATCTAAGGAGCAAAGACAACACAAAAGGAAGCTGAAAAATAAGAATTGGGAGGAGGGGGCAGTGAAAAGGAAGGGGAAGGTATGCAATGAAAGGAATCAATTAGACAAGTCCTAAAGTATGCAGTCAGGTGAGAAATGAAAGAATATAATTATTTTCCTTTATAATTCTATGTATATGCTACATATTTTATTTATATATACTACATCTGAGAAGGGTTTTATAGGCTTGATCAGACTTCTAAAGGGATCCATGACACATAAAAGATAACATCTAATCAAATCCAGCCTTAGTTGTAATATAGTACCTGAAAAAATACATGAATGAATCAATAAACATTTTTAAGGGCCTATCGTGTGCCAGGCACTGATAAGTATATACATATAAAACAATTTTTGATTTCAAGGAGCTTTCATTCTATTAGAGGAGATAATGTGTAGATACAGAAATAGATACAAAACATACAAAAGAGATTAATTCTTTTGGCTTATTTAAAAATGAATTTCTCTATAGCATCTTGCAATAAGAAACAATTGCTCCTGGAAAAGATCACAATTTGGTGTGACTCAATTAACCAGAATGCTTTTCTCTGTGTTTGGAGGGATCATGGTGATATGGGGGAATAGGGGACCAGGAGTCAGAAGCATTTTATTGTAGCTGTCTTTTAGCTGTGTGATTTTGGTGGTCGATATCTGGGGAAAATAGATGGGTTTCAATGAGGTAAAAGCATAGGAAAGACTAACTTTTTAATTTTTCCTGAGCTGTCCTTCCCTTTTGTCCTAGTAAACATTTTAAAATCTCATGACAATCTGGCTTGTCCTTTTGCTTAAATGTTAACATCATAAGCTTCTTGGGCAGGGTCTCCAACATAGGCGTTCTCTACCTAAAAGCATTCTTTGCACTCATAGATGATGAATCATAATCATGGAAAACTAAATACCATTGTTTGGGGATTTCCCACTGCAGCAACTGAAAATATTATACAAATACCACTTGTCCTCCATTAGGACCATGGGACAAATCTGATGATGTTTTCTGTCCATCTTTTGGGGAAGAGATTAAGATAAAAAGAAAGTAAAAGAACTTTCCTCAAGTCCAGAAATGAATCCTTCTTTTCCATAGGATTGGCTTAATTTGACATGATAGGGAGATTAGGTAGTCAAAGTCACAATTCCAAAATGGTTCTTAGATAGCTCATCTATTTATGTCCAGGAAGGACAGGAAAAGAGAAGGTCTTAGGGCACCGCTATAAAATGGGAATGTTGACTACTATACCTACTCCATTGGATAGGATTGCACAGATTAAGTGTGAACACTTGGATGTATTTTTAAGCGGGTAAAAGCAATACAAAATGTTATGGTATTATTAATTATAACAATATCCCAGTTATTAACAGTAATAACGAAAGAGCTGAAGAAGGATTGTTCATTAGAAAAAGAAAACGCCAAAGTTCCGTGTTATCTCATTATTAAGGGGAAACCAGAGTCTAATGTAATAGTCAAATAATGAGTTAGATTGCCCCCTGGGATCCAATTCTCATTTCCTTTTGCTAGATACTTAGAATTAAATCTGTTTAAATCTCCTATCCTTGTTAAGATGTAGTAAATGATCTAAATCAAAGTTATCAGCATATGCATATGCAGACACACAAATATATTTAATGATCATTAAAGATAATGTATATATGCACAGATACTATTATTGTCCCTCATTGCTCTTATTGATGAGTTAACAGTAATAATAATAATAGTAATTATAACCAGCATTTATATAGCACTGTAAGATTTACAAAGCTATTTTCATAGGTTATCTCATTTGGACCTCATAACTACCCTGCAAAGTAGGTTCTGTAATGATTCTTGTTTTCAGAAGAGGAAACTGAGGCAAATAGGATTAAGTGACTGGTCTGGAGTAAGCAGCTAGTAAATGTCTGAGTCAGAATGGGAACTCGGATCTTCCTGACTCCTGACTTTTCAGTGTGCCAGCTAACTGCAATGATGGCATTCCTGGTGCCTCACCCAATGGATCAGAGGCCAGTCACTACTGAAGGCTTCATTTCAACATTGATGATCTCAATTGAGGTAGGAACTCCTTGTCTTATCCTGGGTGGCTTGAGATGGATTGTGGATGACTAATTTATAGCCAGTTCATGCACTTGTATTACACCCTTGGATATATAGAAGACAAGAGACACAGGAGCACAAAGAACAAGAGCCAGAAGATCAGACACAGAGATACTCATGGGACATACTTAGTTTCCTGCAGGGAACCCTGTTTAGCCATTGTCTCCTACAGTGAATTGTGGCTATCAGATCATGTGCTCTAGGACAGGGCTTTTTAAACTTTTTCCACTCGTGACTCTTTTTCACCTGAGAAATTTTCATGTGACTTCAGGTATATAGACTATAAAATGGATATACAAATTAAACATTTACTGATAAATCATAATTTCACAACTTCCCACATGGGGTTGTGAACCACAGTTTAAGAAGCTGGGCTCTAGGAAACCAAGTACATGTGTTTTCAACCAATTTATCTTCATCCAGTGTCCCTACTCTTCCATATTCTTTCTTTCTCCTCATCTTCTCCTCTTCTTTTCCTCCTCCTTCTCTTTTTTTCTCCCCCCCCCTTTTCTGTCTGTCTCTGTTTCTCTTTCTTTTAGACTCTGAGCAAGGCTCCCTAGAGATAACTATCAGGGCTAAAACAAAGTTCTCATCAGCACTGGGACATTGATAGTCTAGGTAAAAACAGGGCATGCATTTTACACTAATAAGGTTTACCCCAACCAGAAAAAGGTTGACATCATTCTAAAATAATCAATTTAAAATGGGGTAGAGGACAATTCTTAAAATTAAAGGAATTCTTAATTCGTACACCTAGAAAAAGTCCTCAACAAACCATCAGAATGATTAGTAAAGAATAGGGTACTAGATGCAAGCCATAGCTTCTTGAACATCAAGTACCATTTCTGTATCCCAAGAAGATCATAAAAGACAGAAAAGGACCCACATGTACAAAAAGTTTATAGCAGCCTTTTTTATAATGGCAAGGAATTGAAAATTGATTGGATGCCCATCAGTTGGTGAATAAGTTATGGTCTGTGAATGCAATGGAATATTAGTTTCTATAAGAAATAAACAGCAGGATGATTTCAGAAAAGCATGAAAAGACTTATGTGAACTGATGCTGAGTGAAGTGAGCAGAACCAAGAGAATTTTGTACACAATAAAAAGATTATGTGATGATCAACTGTGATAAACTTGATTCTTTTTCAACAATGTAGTGATTCAAAGTAATCCCAATAGACTTGAGATGGAAAATGCTATCTGCATCCAAAAATAGAACTATGGAGACTGTATATGGGTTGAAGCATAGTATTTTTACCATTTTTAGTTTTTTTTTTCTTTTCTTAAGTTTTTTTTTCCAATTTGGTCTGATTTTTCTTGCACAATATGACAAATATAGAAATATGTTTAAAAGAATTACACAAATTTAATATATATCAGATTACTTGCTATCTTGGGAAGGGGAGGAGGTAAGAAAGGGAGAAAAAATTTAAAAATCAAGTCTTACAAAAATGAATATTGAAAATTATCTTGAAATGTATTTGAATAAATTAAAATACTACTGAAAAAAATATACACACATATTTGTGTCTAATGGTAGCCACCTTTAGGGTCAGAGGCAGGAAAAAAGAGGGGAAAAAATTTACATGATATCTTTATTATATATTTAAAAGGAATAGCAAGTTGTATATTATAGATTTGCAGTTTTCATGTGCAATCATCTTTTTTTTTTTTTAAAGTCATACTATGTTATGGAAATGTTTGTTTTATTCCATAAGTTATAATAAAATAAATAAAACATAAAAAGATATACCAATCAATCAATTAGAAAGATCGGAATGCCATAATTTTAAGTTTTGATAGGATGCATGGAATAAAAGATAAAGTAGCTGTGTGAACCGAGGGAATTTTTCACAGAGAAATGGGGTAAGACAGAGATACTGTATCAAAAAATTTGCCTCTTGAAAGCTATTCCAATTCCTAGCCAATGATTAAGAATCAGAAAATCTAAACTCTAGTAGTCTCCCAGTAATATCTGTATGACTATAATGCAAGTCAATTAATCTCTTTCTGGCTCTGTGGTAAGGGAGGTACAATAACACTTTTTCTACTCAATTCATAGGATTGATGTGAGCATCTGTAAAATGGGGCAGCTGGCCTAGATGAATTTGAAGCTCCTTTCAGCTCTAAATCTCATTATCCTATGAACAAATAAAACAGGGAAGCACTTTGATAGATACTAGATTTAGTGTAACTATCATCTATAACTGCTTCTTTATGAAAACAAAATTCTAGGAAGAATCTGACAAGCTTCTTTAAGCAATTAGATATACTCCTTAGTACTTGTTGATTTAGATGCAAAAGTGGACCCAGGGAAGCTGAAGGACACGTTTGGACCAAAGGTTTATGGATGACTCAAATACTATCTCATGCTTGTTGATTAGAAATGCTTTTTATTAAAGGAATATCAGGAGAGGCTAGTGACAAATGACAAATACCTAGCAACAGCATAAAAATGTAAACTGATTGTATCTTTATAGTTTAAAAAACTAATTAGCTACCAGACATAGAAATCATTTCATAATCAGCTATGCAGCTGTGTATGGGAATCAGTTCATTTATTGGTTAAAAGTCAAAAATCTATGACAAATTTTGGGGAAAATAAAATTATGACCCTGTGTTTAATTATAGCAGCTATCAACACGTTGTTAAACTTTGGAAAATGGGAAATAGACAAAACTTTAGGAGGGAATATGGACAAGAATTCCACATAATGGGCAGGCAAAGATGAGTTTCTATTTTCATTGTTGGAAAACTCCAAATCAGTGAGATCACAGATACATTTAAATGAAACAAAAGACATTTATTCTGCTCTTTAGAACCTCTTGGAGAGCTTTAGCAGATGCTATACAGAACTAAAAGAATCCGTAAGCCACTTCAGCCAGTTAACTCAGTCTCCTCACCACACACAGAGAAAGTAGAGGAAAACACTATTAAATATAAGGTCATTTGCAAAACCATTATGGAGAAGAAGGATGGAAAACTGAAGAAATATTGCCTCATAAAACTGTAAAAAGAAGGAAAGATGACTCTATAGAGGATGAAACCATGCTGAGTGTATGTGGAGTTTATCCTCAGAGTCTTTATCAATTAAAATAAAAGGGCAAAAGAGCAGTTAGGTGGCAAATAGAATAGAACATAGGGCCTGGTGTCAGGAAAATCTGAATTCAATTTCAGATACTTATTAGCTGTGAACTCTGATCAAGTCACCTAACTCTGCCTCAGTTTCCTCATCTGTAAAATGAGGTGGAGAAGGACATGACAAACCACTGTCGTATTATTGCCAAGAAAACCCCAGATGGGGTCCAGAATGGCAACAAAAAAATATAAAATGGTCACTGGCACTTAAGAAGATGAAGTCAGGAAAAACAACTGGACCTGATAACAATTAAAGCCAATATGGAAGTAACATCATGTTAAGGTTAAATAGTGAATAAATTTTGAGGTATCTCAAAAAAGACAAAGTTTAAAATGAAAGGAAAAAGGATCAACCTTATGTTTTTATTTTATTCCAGAATTGTGATTTCATTGATGGAACAGAAAAACGGATGTAATGATTGTTCTGCAGTCTTAAAGAGTTGCCTGGGCAATGAGGGGTTAATTGATTTGTCCAAGGTAACTCTGCAAGTATATATGTGTGTGTGTGACATGAACCTAGGGGTGTCGGTGTGGGGAGTATGGGTGAGTGGTATGTGTAAAGATAGGGAGGAGGGGAAAGAGAAAAACAGAGACAGAGAAAGAGAGAAAGAAACAAAGAGAGGGTGAGAGAGAGAGAGACAGAGACAGAATTGGAGAGATAGAGAGGCAGAGGGGAGAAGGACAAACACAGTAAAGAAAGACAGTAAGTAAATACTAAACTACTTAATGGTATGTGTGACCTCATTGATTTGGGGTTCTTTCCAACAATGAAGAAAGAAACTTATCTACGTCTGCCCATTATGTGGAAATCTTATCATGTTCCCTCCCAAAGTTTGCCACAGTAGGTCTACCATGTAGCAGAGGCTTTCCTTAATTTGTTTTTTAATTTTCCTGAGGATTCTAGCAGTAGTGCCCTAGCCATACACCTAGCATTCCCCTCCCGTCACATGACCTAGCCATCCCTTCTCTTCCTCCTATCATAAAGTTATCCCTGTTCCTTCCAGTTTCTTATTGGTCATATAGCAGCCTGCTCAGATCCACCATGTACTTCTCCTTTGCCCTTTGAGTTATATCAATATATCAATAAATATCAGTAACTCTTGGTAGGGGCAGCTCATACCAGTTTTAAAAAGCTGATTGCTAAATTTCAGTAGGAGTATTTGTATCTCACCATCGAACACTTCAAATAAGTCTGGACTTGATCAAATAAATGTGGACATGATTTATTGTTTTGTTGATAAGTGATGGAGAAAATAATCATGTAGATGAAATATAAAAGTGTCTTGTATAGACATATTCCCCTGGAAAGTAAAAATTAAATTTAAATGATAAACATTTACTAACATACCTCTTAAGCTTACCTATATGTCTACTTTTTTATCTCAATAAAATCTTCATGAGGATGATACAAGAATATTGTGATAAAATGCTTGATGAAACTATGAGAAGGGCACAATCAGACTTCTGCAGATTTTCTACAGCAGAATACTTCTTGGCAGTGAAAAAATATGGAAAATATGGGATGTCAGATTTTTTATTGATTACCTCCCAAAATGGAATTAACTTTCTGGGACAAAATGCAACCTTAAAATAGCCTCCTTCATAAAGTAACTTGTATGCATATATTAAAATTATACAAGATTCCACAATAGATATAACTTTGTTCAATAACCTACATTCTAGATTTAGAGAATGCTACTGAATACAACTCCCTGTTTGTGATGATTGAACAGCATTATTGAAGGGCTTTGATTTTATTTTGCATGACATACAACCGGTTGGGACAAAACTGTTATGCATTTTTTTTTCTTATTTTGAACCATTCAGAATTCCCTGTTCTTTTGTGGCCACCTTTGAATCAGACTTATTGAGTAAATAGTAATCTCCTTGTTTACCTAAGGTGTTAATCACTCCAGGACATTATGAGTCACAAAGTCCAAAATAGAAGAAGGACTGAGATTTTCCCAGGTGCTTCCTTTTGCTGATGATATTGTGCTGATTAGACCACGTAATCAGGTCATCCTCAATGAAATTAATGGAAATCTAGAAGAGACTGGCATGGTCACCCACACTGGAAAAAGGAAGTAGACTGAAGAGTATAGGATATATAAATTATGACATGAAGTTGGATGAGCAATTCATTGAATTCATCCATTTTGGACTATTATCTAGGATAGATTCTAGAGATTGACAATGAGCTAAGAATAGGATAAAGAGACTACATTATGGATTGCATTTGGGGAACCATGAAATTCTTTCAGTGATAATTATCTTACACTATTGTATAAAACTATTTTTAACACCAATAATCATCTGATGATGTCAAAGAAATGTAGACTAAAAGGTGATCCAAAAGAGCAATGCAAAAGTACAACATACTGTTGTTATAAATGATGGCCTAGGGATGCAAAATGATAGAAAAGACATCATCAAGAATATATATAACCAGAAAAGGCAGGCCACTCATATGTAAGATTATCTAAGAAAAATGTATAAAAAGACATGGATAAGAATAACAAAAAATGAGAAAAATGTGGAAGATCAGTGATCAGCTCTAGTGGAGGGAGTATTTCCTGGTGAAATCCACTGAAGGCTGAAATATACTCTTATAGAAAATACATTGAAATATACTCTTGCATATTTGATCAGCACATTCATTTAATCAAATATACAACTTGTTACCTGATAAAAAACACTTCCTATACAAATGCTTTTATATTTGGCCAGAAAACCAATCCTCTCCAGACTTTGGAAACATCTTTGAATATCCTTTAAGTTCCTGCCTCACAAATAGTAGATTTTTTAATAGCCTGATAAATGCCAAAGAAAGTATATATTCTGTCCCAAATAATATCTCCAATAAAACAGTGAAGGAAGTTATCCATCTTGTTTCTTTTGTTACTGTCCAAATAGAAACTAAAAATATCTTGTACAATGAATCAGGCACTCTTTGTGTTCAAGAATCATCGCTTCTATAATATCCTAAACGGTATTTTTAAAACTTGCTTTTCCTAGGTGATTCTTACAGAGTCATCACCTTTATCCTTAAACCTTCTACAGTGCCACTGGAGTAACGGGGCTAATTTTTCTCTGCTCTTTCCAGGATATGGAAAGATCTTGGGACAGAAATCTTGGTTTGGCCAAAATGCCAGCCCTGTTTAGGTTAATGATGGAAATAGTAAGCCCTCCACTTAGGAGAAGGGTCTGGAAAAGAGATTTCTGACCCAACCACATTCTGGAAAGGATCCAAGCTGTTAATTCATCTTCATGCTAAGTGGCTCACCCTCACGCTGAATTTAATGAGCCATTTCTAGAACTGGATGAGTATTCACAGGCCTGCGACATGAAGAATTGTTCCGAGGACTGATGTATGATGCTTGGCATTCCAGCTGAGCAGGCAAAAAAGCAACAACACTTCACGAATGTCTAAATGATCAACATGTGTTGACAGAAGCTCATTTCAGTTTTATGACTTATTTCCAAACTGCATCTAGTTTGCTCCCCATAATATACAAGGTGTACTCCACTGGCCCACTGGCCTGTGAGACACTATCAACTCTCTCTTTCATTCGGCAGGGTTCTTGCCTTCATCCTGGGAAAGAAAGATCCCTGTGTTCCTTTGAAATTATGAGTAGACGATTAAGCAGTACCAGTTCCTAATAAGGCTGTTCACATTCTCGCTGCTACATAATGAAGTCCATGTTCCCTACGCAAGGAATGCAGGGCTGTAAGACAAACATCTATTTATATGTTTAGTGATAATGGTGTTTATCTACTATTTAATCATTTGTGTAAAGTCTTAGCAAAGAAGAAAAAAAAGGAATCTGGGCTCTTGGTAATTATCCTGGTATGAACCATTCACATCCAAAGATACAGAACTGGAAGGCTGGGAATATTACAGTTAAAATAGAATATTCTTTATGATACATATTCTAACATAACCTAACTATTTTGAGGATGAAGATAAGGTGCATTAGCAAGTTTGATTAATGAGTGAGATTATCTTGAGATGGTGTTAGTCGGAGATTGAGTTGAGCCTGTCTGGAGACTGGGCACTTTGTCTCCTTTTAGAGTGGCATTTTATTATATTTGAGGGGAGTGTCCTTCACTATTTGCCCCAGTCTGAACTGAGTGTGGAATGCACTACAGAATAAAAGAGGACCAAGCTGGGACAATGAAACCAGATGATTCTATGGATAACATAATGGAATGTTAGGCCGAAGCTGGGTTCTGACTTGCCTGGAGGAGTTTGGGGGGCAAAGCTCTATTTGGGGATGTATGGGTTGCTGCTGGAAGCTTCCCCCCACTCAATTACTTAACATTTTTAGGAGCCCACAAGTATTTCTGGGGCCCCTTTCATATAAGATCCCTGCATACAGCCTTGGGAGAAAGTTTTTTCAATTTGACAGAAACATAAAAGCAGTGACTATCCTTATTTCTGAAAAAATAGAAGTAACTCACAGGTCAGGTGGGCTTCCTTGCTTTGTTCTACATTTTAGGACATTCTAGCTTCCTCCAGGACTGAATTCAAGAGTCCACTGCCTCCCACACAAGTCTTTTCCATTCACTAGTCTCTGTGTATTTGGGCTCTGCCCCAGTTTAGTTGATTAGTTGTGTCCTACTCTCCATGATCCTAATTGGGGTTTTCTTGGTAAAGACACTCAAGTAACTTGATGTTTTTTTTCCTCCAGTTCATTATACAGATGAAAAAACTGAGGCAAACAGGGTTAAATGATTTATACAGGATCATACAGCTAGAAAGTTTTGAACTCAGCTGACATTTTATCCATCACTCCCCAGCTGCCCTTTGTATTTATTTATCTGTGGGGATGTTGTTTCTTCCCAGTAATATGCAAACTTCTTAAGGATAGATATTACTGACTTTGGATATCTAGCACCTAACCAAGTGTCTCATGTATAAAAAGGTGCATAATAAATTCTGATTGAATTTAATTCAATTCTATTTTTCTATTTCTTTCTCTTCTTCCCCTTTTTCTGGTGCCTGCCTTAAACTGTGAGCTCCTTGAGGGGAGGGATACAGTTTTTGTTCCTTTTTCTGTAGTCCCATCACTTAGCACAATGCCTGGTAACATAGTAACAGTGCATAGTATAATAAATGCTCATTGACTACCAAAGTATTCATTTTGTATATTTTTTCTAATACTCTATAGTACAGTAAATACTGTATACTAATATATGTTCATGCCTCTTCTGATAGAATGTAAGCTCTTTGAAAGCAAGAGATAACACCATCTCTGTCTAAATGACTAGGAGCTTAATAAATGCTTGTTGATTATGTTTTCCCATTATATAATATTTCTTTTTCTCTCATGAAATAAAGGAATTGTTTAATTTGGGTTTTAGTGGATGATACTTATGTACAGCAAGTAAATAAATAAGATATTTGATTTAACTTGTACTTGTTTTATTTAGATGAAATGATAATGAATTTAAGACTAGGCAGAACAAAAATTGGTTTAAACTATTTCCCTGAAAAAATGTCAAATTTTATGTGAATCATTTTTGAATTATTGTTTATTGTAGTATATTTCAAATACAGAATGGTTTTCCATGTTGGCATCAGTAACTCCAGCATTCTCATATTTACAGTACATTAATATTTGTGAAAAATGACAAAAGGTGTGTGTGTGTGTGTGTGTGTGTGTGTGTGTGTGTATCCATCCCTTCTTTCACATGCTTTTAAAAATATAGGGTAATTATAAAGTCAGTCTTCTGAGAGCTAGGGATGGAAGAGGGACAATGTTATAGCAGTAGCTATTCCCTCAGACCATGATGCTTTTTTTGATACTTAGGGTCAGAAAAGATCGATTGGACTTATTTCATAGAAGAGGTACCTGTTATCAAGAGGGATCTTAGAATCAGAGATTTAGAACAGGATGGAACCTTGGAAATCATTTCTTTTAAGTCCCTTCATTTTACAGATCAGTAAATAGAGGATGACAAAGATGAAAAGGAGGAAGAAAGGAATCAAGGTAATCCAGTTAGGAAAACAGTGTGTAAAGTCAGAAGGCCTGAGTACTTTTTATGATTCTGGCACCAAATGAGAAGTCATGTGGGTAGATGATTGACCACTAATATTGCAGTCAGGAAGACCTTGATTTGAATCTGCTCTGGATACTTATTAGCTTAGTGACCCTGTATAAGTCACTTCATTTTTTTTTTTTTTTATGCTTTATTTTCCTTATGTGCAAAATGAGGGGATTGGACTCAAATCTATGATCCTAAAATCCAAAGCTTATTTAACTGTGTGTTGCAATCCCACATGAGGTCTTAAAACTGAATTGGGGATTGTGAAATTATCATTTATTACATGTATATATATTATATATTACATATATGTAACTATAATATATATAGTATATGAAATATTATGTATACACACATATATAAATGTATAGAGTATATGTTTGATTTGTATACCTATTTTACCTATGTATATACTTAGGGTCTCATCAAAATTTCTGGGGCAAAAAGACATAGTGAGTGAAAACATTTAAGAACCCTTGCTAAAGTCCATGACTTAGCTGAGAGGAAGCTAATTGCATAGGGACAACAGTGAATCGGAAGACCTGGTGTTGAATCCTGCTTCTAACACTATCTGAAATAAATAACCATACTTTTCTGAATCTCTGCTTTTCAATCCATAAAAGAGGCACGGCCTGCTGAGGAACCTTCTAGCTCAATGTACAGATAAGTTTATGTCCAGTTCTGGGGAAATCCTTGAACATATCTAAGCATCTATTTCCTCAGCTATGAAATGAGAAGTTTGGATACAAAAATTCTTAAGCTTCCTTCTAGTGCTAAAATCCTAATCTTTCTGTATGTAGCCACATTTCCGTTCCTGGGATACTTGAGGGAACAGGGCACACTCCTAACAGAAGGCAGCGTTCACGACTATGCCCAAGCTTGGACCCCAAAGGACAGCTGCAGTGACATCCTTGGGGAAAGCTGTGACTTTTCTTTCCCAACCTGAGCTTCCTGTGAAGTTCAGCCTTCTCCCCCCCGCCTTATTATTTTATAACTTCCAGTGAGTGACCTTTCTCTTTTCTGAACTCTTAGGGTATTTAATATCCCTAAGGTGTATTTATCTCATACTTTTTACCCACTGTTCAGGACACCTGTGTTTTGTTCCTTAGTATTACATATGTCTCGCCTTCATAACTAGATTACAAATGTCTGGAGGACAACGATTATTATTATTTGCTTCTTTATTAACCTTAAATCTCCAAACTTCATCCCAAATGATACTGCTGTAAAATGTGTGGGAGAGGCATATTGATCTAAGGTAAAAAAAAAAAAAAACAATCTAATTGTCTCAGACACTTATTAAGCTGTGTGATCCTGGGTAGGTCACTTCTCTTAATCTCAGCATGCCCAACTGAGGTAATAATAAATGTTATCTTTCAGGATTGACTTTAAGGATAAAATGAGATGGAATATGAAAAGCATTTTTCAAAGTTTAACATACTGTATAAACAATAGCTAAAAAACCCAAATGCGTATAAACAAAATTTATATATCTCATTTAATTCTCAGCAATGCTGTGACATAGGTATTATTATCATCTCCATTTTAAAAATGAGGAGTAAGGCCAGGAGATATTAAATAATTTGTAAATATTTGAAGTAGAATTTGAACTCAGATTCCTGACTCCTAAGTTCAGCACTTAAGAATATCTGGAAGAACCATACTGCATCAATTGACAATGAAAGTTTTTTACTATTATTATTATTAGCTGTAACAAAGAAAATAGAGATAGAAGGATGAAATTTTTTATTTCAAAGTAAAATTATAGTATTTGTAATTATTCATCTTTAAAGTACATTGTAGAATCAGCTATACCCAGCAAAAGAACTCTAGGAAATGAATGTGAACCACTACATAGAATTCCCAATCTCTCCATTTTTGTCTGCCTGCATTTTTGATTTCCTTCACAGGTTAATTGTACACTATTTCAAAGTTCGATTCTTCTTGTGCAGCAAAATAACTTTATGGATATGTATACATATATTGTATTTAACATATACTTTAACATATTTAACATGTATTAGTTGACCTGCCATCAGGGGGAAGGGGTGGGGGTGAAGGAGGGGAAAAATTGGAACACAAGGTTTTGCAATTGTCAAAGCTGAAAAATTATCCATGCATATATATCTTGTAAATAAAAAAGCTATAAAAAAAAAGAAAAAGAAAATGACCTACATGTTAAAAAAAAAAAGTACATTTGTACAGATAGGAGAAATTGTGGTAAATGACAAAAAAATTTATTGCATCAGTTGTCACATTTATACGTTCATTTATTAAGATGGAGGAACTCAAGGTTCTTCCAGTTATCTCATGATCTGAAGAGATAGTAGGTGCTATTTTTTCTCTCCTTCCTTCCTTCCTTCCCTCCTTCCTTCCTTCTCTCCTTCCCTCCTTCCTTCCTTCTTTCCTTCCCTCCCTCTTTCCCTCCTTCCTTCCTTCCTCCCCTCCCTTCCTTCCTCCCCTCTCTCCCTCCTTCCTTCCTTCCTACTCTTCCTTCCTTCCCTCCCTCCCTCCTTCCTTCCTTCTCTCATTCCTTCCTTCCTTCCTTCCTTCCTTCCTTCCTTCCTTCCTTCCTTCCTTCCTTCCTTCCTTCCTTCCTTCCTTCCTTCCTTCCTTCCTTCCTTCCTTCCTTCCTTCCTTCCTTCCTTCCTTCCTTCCTTCCTTCCTTTTTCTTCTCTCCCTCTTCCCTCCTCCCTTTCTTTCTTTCAACAATTGGGATTAAATGTCTTGTCCATTCTCAGTTCTCATAAGCTAGAAAGTGTTAAGTGTTTGAGGCTGGATTTGAACTCAGTTCTTCCTGACTTCATATTATATTTTTTTAAAGAGCAAATGAAAGTTTTTTGGGAAAAGTTTTGGGAGAGAGAAATAAATCAACTTCAACAATTAAGAGAAATATCTGATTATGGGAAGATATTCTTAGCACAGATCTTATTAGAGTAAATAAATGAAGCAGATAAAGATAAAAAAATCTTAAAGACTATCTAAAATAAACAATAATTTAAAAAGAACCCAATTATTTAGTATACAGCAAGACACAATTCATCAAAAATTTATTAGTACTTTAAAGATGGATATTTTGATTATTTTTATCAAACATTACATTTCCCTTCTAAGAATGCTCCTATACTTATAAAACTGAAAACATTTTAACAAATCCATCAGGTGGTCTATTTTCTATTTCTGATAAAATGCTGAGAAAGAATGCTTTGCCAACCAGTCCATAAAGATAAACATATTTTTCTAGTTTTATTCTTTAGTATTTTATAGTCGTTAAGCCATTAGATTTATTTCTCTTATTGAATTCAAGGTGATGATGGTTCTATCCATGAGAAAGAAGTGTGTTCACCATCCACTGATAAAAATCTTGGAAAGTTACCCTAAACCACAGAGGAAGCCTTTAAACAATAATAAATTCCCTCAGGAATTCACTATGCCTTTCAATAATTCTCATTATCTACTTTATCATTTAAATCATGGGCCCATGAGTAAAATTTTCCTAAGGGGCCCACTGTATTGCTTTCAACATGCTCACTCTAGATCCTGGAGGGGAATCGGGGGAGGGCATAGGCAGAGAGAAATATGGAAGACTTTTTTTTAAAGAATTCCCAGATACTAGAGGAGAGGAGTAATCTGTTGGCAACTTCATTGAATTGTCCCTTTATATAGCTTCCACTCACTTCAAAAAAGCCCAGCCTATGGGAAATGCACAGACAAAATCCAATTCAGCCTCATGTTTTAAACTTTCCTTTCATTGATTCATCAATAAATGTAAGACAACACTTTTTTTTTTTTTAGAAATAATAAAAGGACTTCCTTTCTTCTTTACTTTTCCCTTTCTCCTTCCCTCCCTCCTTCCCTCCTTCCTTCTTTCCTTCTTTCTTTTTTCTTCTTTCCTTCCTTTTCCATTTCCTCCCTTCATTCTTTCCTTCCTTCCTTATTTTTCTTTCTTAGTAGTATATCATATTCTTTTAAAAATATTTATCATAATAAATTTGCCATTTTTACAAACATTAGTAGCATACAGAGTCCATTCTGCATAATAAAAAGAAACACAGAAATTTGGAGCTTGGGTTCCAACTGGCCTATCTGGTGTTTCCCAATTTGTTTTTTTATCTTGCATTTGTGTATTTTTGTCTGGGCTATATTGAATGCCTGGGTTGAATCTTCTCATCTTCATAACTTCTTAAAATTCTTTGCCTCCTTCATGGCTCAGATAAAATGTAACATTCTATGGGAAGCCATTCCTGGTTTTTCTAACTATTTATATTCTCTGCTTCAAGTTATATTATATTTTAAATTCATTTGAATGTTGCACTCTTCCTTCATTATTTTCATAGATAAAATTTCTAGAAGTATGTTGAATAATAGTAAGTAGAGGTATAATCCTTTTAAATATATATATATATGTATATCTTTATAATGAGAAAGCTTTCATTATATTCCATTACTTTCATTACTTTCCATTGCAAGTAATCCTGCTCTTAACCTTAGACACACACTTTTAGTCATATCAAAGAGTCCTTTGATGTCTATGCTTTTTAATTTAAATTTTTTAACATGAATGAGTGCTACATTGTCACTGATTTTTCCTTTATCTATTCAGATGATCATAAGATTTATGTAGTTTATATGTTGTTATGCTAATTTTTTCTTAATGTTGAACTCTTCTTGAATTCCTGGCATGAAACTCTTGACCAGAGTGAATTATTTTCTGGATATATTTCTATAGTCTCTTTGTTAAGATGCCATTGAAAATCCTTAGATGCTATGCCATTTGCTGCATATATACTCAATAATCTTATTTTTCCATTGTTTGTGGTATCTTAAAGCAAAAGATAGCTTCTCTTTTTTCTTTCTTAAAATTACCAGCTTTTTAAAACTAATTTTAAAGTATTGCAATTTCTGCTTTTTTGTAGTCATGGGAAGCATGAAAGATTGTTCTATTCCTTCATTTTTCTTCTATGTGTGTGTATGTTTTAAACAAGTTTTTTATATGTGACAAATTGTTGTGCTTTGAATTTTTTTAATACATCTCTTCATTTTCTTCCTTTTTATAGGAGAATCTTGTCCATTCATATTTAGAGATATAATTGTACATTTGTCTTTAATTTTTTTGAAATATCTTTTCCTCTCCTCTTTTATGTTAACATTTAGTTTAAGTGGTTTATTTTACTTATGCTAATTTGATCCTTGTATCCTCTTATTTGCTCCTTCTCTCATTTCTCTTTCTTCTTTTTACAACTGATTGTACCAATTCCTCCTGGCATCTTGTTACATCATCCCATTATGACTTGCATGACTTTAATATACAAAACTGCTTTCCAAGAAATATCACTTTAATTTTACCTCCTTCCTCACTTCTTCTCTCTTCTAGGATATGCCAGAATCTAATTTCCTATTCACAGATTCTGACTTACACATTCCTGGCTAATGATGTGTCTTTTAAATTTATTGGGTTTTTAGGAAACGGAAGCTCTGCTCTTACTTCTAACCAGACTATCTACTAGCATGGTTATACAATTCTCTTCTCCATACCACCCCTACTCTCATTCTAATCCACCTTTCTCTTTATATGTTTTTGGAAGGATCTTCTTCTTGGAGCCCTCTTTTGAAGGAATATTAATCCATAGAAAAAAAAGCAATAAAATAAAATAGGAAGTGTTCTATAACTCAAGCCCCAAAAGGGCCCTGTCTTGTTTCTTCTTTTATTTGTATGTTGTTAATCTTCTCCTTGGAACTATGTGCTTTTATCTGTAGTTCTCTCTGAGTGGGTTTCCAAAAACTGAATCTCTTCCCCATCCCCCTACTTTGAGATAGTCTAAGAAGCAAAATTCCTATTTCAAGAAGTTGTTCTCCTGAAGTATCAGATTCATAGACTCTGAATTAGAAAGGATCTTAAAGGCTACTAATCCATATATTTCATGAATAAGAAAACTGAAGAATGGAACAATCAATTAATTTACCCAAAGACACACCTGTAATAAGTCATAGAGCTGGGTTTCAAACTCACATTTTCAGAATCCAAACCTAGCAATTTTCTCATTATATCTCACTTTGAAGGCTTAGGAAGAATATAATCTCTTGGAGTTCACTTTGTCAATGACATGTCACTGATAATAAATCTGTCTCAAGGGAATAAGGATAATCTATTAGCAGAAAACTAAGCAAACACTGGGGAAATAAGGCAATTAAAATAATATCAACTAGATCATTTAAAAAAAGGATTGTAATTGGTCTTTCATGTAAATCCTAAACCAAATCATGGCAGAAAATTAATGAAAGCAAGAGACTGCTATATGAATCATGGAAAAATGAGTAAGTAAATCAATTGTTAAGTCACTAAAAGGGCAAAGAAAATTTGGAAGCAGCTGCAAAAGGTATTTTCAGATTAGAACTGAAGAATATAAGTTTAAATCTTTCTGTGAAGTAAAAGAGTTGAAAAGAGATAGAGAACTGATGAGGTGCAAATCTGGAGGAAAGCTGTTCCAGATAAGGGAAGGTTGAGAAGAGAAGGCTTTCATTCCAAATGTGGAAAGAATGCTGCCTAGAATCTGTCCAGAAAATGGTAACTTCTTGTCATGGGCAAGCAATTAGTTGTTCCTATGGAAAGCAATTGCCCCACCATAGTCAATTAGTTCCTCTTCTCTAACGAATGTCAAGGGATTGGTCATCAGGAGAGATTGAATTAGGCAGCTAGGTGATACAGTGGATAGAATACTGGTCCTGGAATCAATAGGACTTGAGTTCAAATTTGGCCTCAGACACTTGGAAAATCACATTTTTTTTTTCAATATTATTTTATTTTGCCACATTTACATATGTACATCTTTACATATATAAAGAGTTTTCAACATTCATTTTTGTAAGATTGTATTCCTAATTTTTCTCCCTCCCTCTGTTAGTTAGCAAGCAATTTGACATAAGTTAAGCACATGCAATCCTTTTAAACATTTTTATATTTGTCATGTTATATAAGAAAAATCAGCCCAAAAGGGGGAAAAAAAAAAACATGAGAAAGAAAAGAAAGAAAGAAAGAGAAAGAAAAAAGGTAAAAATACTATGCTTCAATTCACATTCTTTCTCCATAGTTTTCTCTCTGGATGTGGGTGGAATTTTTCTATCCAAAGTCTATTGGAATTTCTGGGGAAGTCACTTAACCTGACTGGATAGGGGGCGGGGGTGGGGTGGGAAGGAAGGAGGGAGGGAAGAAGGGAGGGAGAAAAAGGGAGCGACAGAGACAGACAGAAGATTGAAAATGAATTAAATGAAAGATTCTCATTTCCTTTGGTTTGTAGAACCTAGAAGGTACATCAATCAGAATTCTTATGGAGAAAAGTCTAAAGGGAATTAAAAGATTATAGAATAAAATCTAAAATGGACATAGAGAAGGAGGGTCAAGCAGTGGAAGTAAACTGATTCATCATGATATATTTCTGGAAAGTAGAAAAATGTGGAATATGTTAGCTAATGATAATAATAATAACTAAGATTTAAGGTCTATGAAGTATTTTATCATAAACATGGCCTTGCTGAAAAGGGAGAAGAGGATATAAAGGAAACAAGGAGAAGATGAAGGAAGATAGTTGGATCTAGTGAAGGAAAATTGTGTAAATTAGGAAAATATTTTTGGGGAATATGCTAACAGTAATAATTAGAGGAGATGACCTTTGAATTTGACTTTAAAAGACAGATACATTGAATAGAGTAGGAGGTATATTCCAATCACAGAGAACAATGAAAAGTAGGTTTATACAGAAGGTAGAGACTTTCTCCATTGCAGTTTTAATATTTGATGGGTCAGCATAAGAAATTCAACGTGAATTTGGGGGGCAGATGACATACAGAGATGATATATTGCCTATGACCAAACAGTTAACCAAAATTTTACAGAGAAATCCAGACTTTTAATGTCAATGTTCTTCCACTGATGTTAATGTTCACATGAAATATTGTTACCCAAGAAAGAACAATGGAAAGATACACAGTGACCACAATTAGGTGCTGTATTATACCAATGATCATATATACATAAATAGTTGTGTAAAAGGCATTAAGGCACAATGACTAGGAAAAAGAAAAGATCTGAATATGAACAAAGTGAGGGATGACAAGAAGACAAACTGAATTCTGTTCCAGTAGCCACAAAAATGTGAAAGAACTAGACTACTAGTGAGATTTTCTATGGAGGATTTAAGAAAAGCCATGGTCAAGAATCATGTAGGATCAGAAAGAGATGCAGTCAACTTATTAGAGTTAGTTGATACTCACACCAATGGATCCGGGATTCCTTGAAAAAGGAAAGATGTTGATATGTTGCAGCTTGTTTTTCTCTAGTGCAGAATGCTTATTAATCTTCCCTCACTTATATAAATGAATGGAGTCTGAAACTTAACTCATTATTTGTATTTACCTTTAATTTGTACTTAAAATTGTAAATCTTTAAAATGGTGTACAAAGTAGTTTTAAAATTCCTCCTTCCCTGAAAAAAAAAAAAAATTATCAAACTATGTCTTAGCAGGAAAGAAATAGATTCCTTCCTCTGAACTCAACACTTTTTGTCTGTTACTCATTTGGCAATTAGACTAGATAACCTTGGCTTCTCCAAATCTATGCTCCAATGACCCTGTGAGTCATGGACTGTCTTTTGATATTTTTCTTATTGCTACTTAAGCATTTCTTGCATTTGTATCTTATCTTTCCAACTATGTCATAGGCTCTTTGAGGGCAGAGAACACGTCTTGTATAGTTTTATCTTGGTTAGGACATAGAGAAAAGTAATTATAGACTTAGAAAGAACTGGGAGGGACTTCAGAGGACATGTAGTCCAACCTCTTCATTTTGAAGTTGAGAAAACAGGCTTTAGGAAGTAGAAAGATTTTACTCAAGGTCACATGGATAGTAAATAATGGAGCAGGATTGGAACCCTCTCTCCAAGGTACCACATTGTGGACTTTGTATATGGCAGGCACTCAATAAATAATTGGCCAATGTTGATTCATTTCACTGGGCTAGAAATGCCATGTTGGACTAAGAAAACCATGAAGTCTTTTGTTTACTGGCAACCCTGAAACAATTTAAAGTTATCTAAGTATAACCTTGCCTTGTCAAAGAAATTCAAAGATTTTTACTAGAAGCTTATATACACAAAAATATAAATATAACATATACATGCACATGTACATATATAATATATGCATATACACACATATATACATATGTGTATATATCTTTTATATAGCACATATATACACATATTTATAAAAGCTTTCATAAATATGTAACAAAATAGAACATACTCATTTAGAAATGAGGAAACAAGACATCATGGCATCTGCCCATTTATGTTTTGAAATCATAGATCGTAGTTCATTAAAATCACACAATTAAAAATGAAAAAAGATCACATCATCTAATTCATCCCCTTCATTTTATAGAGGAAGGGAACTAGGACCTAAGGTTAAAATGACTTGTTCAGAGTTGCTCTAGTAGTATCAAAGATTAGATTTGATCTTTGCATAATTCCATAGAGTAGGAAGTCTCCTCAGTTAAGTGACTTATTCCAGAACACATAGCTAGTTATCAACAAATCCAGCCCTAGAATTCAGGTTTCTGGACTCCTAGTCCCAACTAGGTTATAAAAACTAAACTAAACTAAACTTAGAAAAAAAAAAAAGAGCTACAAGTCTCTCTTTGTTTCTACCCCCTGGGCTACAGAGATAACTGCCACTCTCACTCCTCCACCCCCACCCCAATCCACTCACACACTGTCTATTCTTTACACAAAAGGTCTGGAAGGGATGATGCCCTACAGTCCCTTGATAAGGGACTTATTGCATATCAAATGTAATGTTTAAATAATCCTATTCTTGCCTTTCCCTGACACAGCTGTGTCTGAGAACTGACAGGCACTGTGGGAGGTAAACAAAGATAGCAGCCAATCAGCGAGAGGGGGGTGGGGTGAGGCTTGAGTTGATGGGGCTACCAGAGGTCTTAGTCCAAGGGAACTAAGACTTTGAGATTAAAGAACCACAACATGGAGCACACATCTGCCAGTCAGCAGGGATGTAAGGACTGTTTCATTTAGTAAGACAAATCATTTGGATAGAGACATGAACATGAATAGATTAATACCAAATGTTTTGCTCTCATGGCATGGCAAAGAAATGGAGGGGGGGGAGTGAAGTGGGGTTAAGGACAAATTGTTAAATGTCAATAAGCCAATTGCCAGCTGGAGTTCCAAATGATTTCTCCAATAATTTGACATTCAGTAAACAAAAAAAGAAAAAAGAAGCTTAGAAGATTTGATATCAGTTTTTCTGGACATACCAGGGGAAGACAAGTATATAATTTGACCGGTAAGAAAATAAATCAACAGAGCAGTGAAACTTTCCAAAGAATGCAGCCCAGATGCTTATTTTCCTTATCATGACTTCAGGATAAAGAGAAGCATAGAATCCCCGGGTTTGGGTCCCCAGTGACTGCTGGGAGTAGTGTGATCAGAGACGTGCACATGTGGCAGTGGGCTGCAGCTTTGCCCATTCATGGGTCTCGTGCTGTGTTCAGTGGGCAGCTTTCCCTTCTCCCTTGTGGTACCATTGGATAGTTAGTTTCTTTGAGTCCCTGCCACTGGAATGATGATGTTCTGAATTTTTATATGGGCAGTCATCGCTCAGTGTTTTGCAAGTCATTTTCCTCGTTTCAGACCATACATGGTTAGGGTTTATGTCTATTTATTTTCAAGGTTCAGTTAGTTAGGTCCTGCAGGACTTCACATGCAACCCAGTGTAAATCTAGGGCTTTGGTATTCCGGAAAAAAAAAAAAAAAGTGACTCAGGGGTGGCTGGGAAAGTTACCGATCCAGAAGACTGACAGAAAGAGGCTATGAACTCTATGGGAATTTCTACAGGTGGGCTCTGGCAACATACTTTCCTTCAAAAACAATGTGTTCAGGCAAAGCCCTGATGTTTTAAAATGACATGAAGTTGGCAGAAAAATGGGCCTGAATTACTGCTCTGTTGATGGAATTTTACACTTGTCACTGCAATGTATTTGCTGTAGGTGAAAAAAGAGGATTGTGATTTTGTTCTGAGATAAGTACATTCAGAAAACACTTGATGATTTATAAGCTTCATGGTTCAGGAAGAGTCCTACCCACATGGATCATTTACAAAGTTGAAAGAAAAATGGAGCACCCTAAAAACTTCAGGTGAGGGGAAAAGGTCTGTAGACACTGGTCTTGTGCTTTTTCTACAGGCCCCAACCCACTACACAAAAGAAAAGACATCTTATATTGGAATTGGATCATTGCTAAACATCTTTAAAGGTTATCACATATAAGGTGTGAATTTAATGGAATTAAATCTTTTTTAAAAAATTAAAGCTTTTTATTTTCAAAATATATTCATGGATAATTTTCAGCATTCACTCTTGCAAAACCTTGTGTTCCAATTTTTTTTCCCTCCCTTCCTCCCATCCCCTCCCCTAGATGGTAAATAATCCAATATATGTTAAACATGTGCAATTCTTCTATACATATTTCCACAAATATCTGGCTGCACAAGAAAAAATCAGACCAAAAAAGAAAAAAAATGAGAAAGAAAACAAAATGCAAGCAAAAAACAACAAAAAGAGTAAGAATGTTGTGTTGTGATCCACACTCAGTTCCCACTGAGTGAAGCTTCTCTCTGGATGGTATGGCTTTCTTCATCACAAGACTATTGGAACTGGCCTGAATCATCTCATTGTTGAAGAGAGCCACGGCCATCAGAACTGATCCTCTTACAGTATTGTTGTTGAAGTATATAACGATCTCCTGGTTCTGTTCATTTCACTCAGCATCAGCTCATGTAAGTCTCTCCAGATCTTTCTGAAATCATCCTGCTGGTCATTTCTTACAGAACAATAATATTCCATAACATTCATATACCATAACTTATTCAGCCATTATCCAACTGATGGGCATCCACTCAGTTTCTTGCCACTACAAAAAGAGCTGCTACAAATGTTTTTGCACAATCCAATTCCAAATGATCCTTACAATCTGGTTTCATGTTATTTTACTTCATGAGCAATCTGTTCCAACAAAATGGGATTTCTGACTTTGAACTCAATATGTCTCTGTGTAGAATGATTTCATTGTTGAAATTCAGTCCTTTCTCATCAATACTTTTCAGAACGTTCCTTGAAGAGATCCCAGCTGACAATGGTCTCTCCTCCTCAAATATTTCTAAGATACTATGGTCCAATCACATCCTACTTTATATTGACTTGTTTACTCTGTCTTCCAGTAATTGAGTTTGATGATTGGGTCATTTTTTTAGTTTTTTAATCTCTATTGGCAAAAAGAATTCTTTGTTCTTTAATAGGTACATAACAAGTGTTTGTGATTGTATAATCTTCAAGGATAAAGGGCAATGTAGGTACAAAGATTGATTGATACAATGCAGAGCCTGAAACCAAGAAGACACATTTTGGTCTTAGATACTTGCTGTGTGACATTGAGCAAGTCACTAATTTACCTTGTTTCCCTCAACTTCCTTATCCTTCCTTATCTATACAATGAAGGAAAGGGCCAACTATTCTGCTCTCTTTGCCAAGGAAGCCCCAAATGGGGTCACAAAGAGTAGGATACAACTGAAGGACAAAAAGTGAAGAGATTAAAGTCCATTTTAAAAAGTGGAAGACTAGTCACATCTTATAGAGAAGAAATAAAGGCAGGCATATGCTGGTAAATATTTAACAACAGGTTCTCTGAAAGAGAGAAATGTCTGCATGATTCTGATTAAGGGAATCATTGAATTATAAAACCAGAGCTCAAAGGAACTTCAGAGACCTCTAAATCCAATCCTCTCATTTTATGGATAAAAAATTTGATGCCCCAAAGGGGAGAGTGATTTTCCCAATGTTATACACCTAGTAAGTATCTAAAAAGAAATTGGAAATTTTCCAGAGTTAACCTGGTTTGAAATAAATACTCCCTTATGTCCTAGACCTCCTTCCAACATTCACATCTTGCTGGCCTTATAAGACTTAAGGACAGATTAAGTAAGGAGATAGTAAATTGGAGTTCTTAATTGGGGGATCCTTAAAAATAAGTGGAAGTTACTGCCCTTTTGAGTCTAGATAGTTTGATCCACATTTAGCAGATGGAGCAGCAAATCTATCTCCATTCAATTTAAGCCATGGGGATCTAAGGCAAATCCAGGAGAGGTCTGTATTTAAAAATGTGATTATCAGTAGGGTGGCTAGATGGTGCAATGGATAGGGAGCCAGCCCTGGAATCAGAATAACTTGAGTTCAAATCTGGGCTCATATATTTAATAGCTGTATGATTCTGGGCAAGTCACTTAACCCCCAATTGTGTTCCCCTTCTCCTCTCCCCCCCCAAAAAAAAAAGGAAAAAAGAGAATACAACATCATTTCCTTGGAGTGATCTTTGGCTTTTTTTTCAGCTCATTCTCTCTCTTCCCCATTCCCTGTCATTAACAACTGGTTTATTTCCCTTCACCTCCTTAGCCCCATTCCATCCTTCCTTCTGTTTCCCTGCTCAGGTCTCTTTTGTCTCCCATCCTATTCTTCTATTCACTCTATCCTGTCATCCTAAAATTACTCACCACTCAGGGAGTATTAGCATAATTCATGCAATGGAAAGACTATCATAACTATATAACCTCAAAATTAGATTAAATAAATGAAACTACATGTGATAAAATGATTCAACATTTATTTTTTTTTTCAGAATCATAAACAAGATTTATCTTTTCTTAACGTTGCATAAGGGAGTAGAGAGTATTTGTATCCAACTATTAAATAATCCTATTCTGAAGGTGATGGCAAGGAAAAATGTGGGTCATTTATGGAAATGGAGCAGAAAAAAGATTGAATTTAGTACAAATATGACCTAAACCAGCTTCATCTCCCAATTCCTATGTCAATGGCACTTCATTCTTCCACTCATTTAGGTCTGAGAACTTGAAGATATTTTTAATTCTTCCCTTTCCTTCATGTTTTAATTCTATTTAGTTAACAAATACTGTGTCCTGCCTTTTCTTTCCTTCTTCCTTCCTTCCCTCTCTCCCTCCTTCCCTTCCTCCTTACCTCTCTCCTTCCCTCTGTCCCTCCCTTCTTCTCTCACTCCTTTTTTTCTTTCCTCCCTCCTTCCCTCCCCTTCCTTCTTTCCTTCCTTCCTTTTCCCTCCTTCTCTCCCTCCCTCCCTTCCTTTTTTCCTTCCTTCCTTCTTCCTTTCCTTCCTTTCTTCTTCCTTTTTTTCTTTCTTTCCTTCCTTCCTTCCCTTCCCTTCCTTCCCTTCCCTTCCCTTCCCTTCCCTTCCCTTCCCTTCCCTTCCCTTCCCTTCCCTTCCCCTCCCTTCCTTCCTTCCTTCCTTCCTTCCTTCCTTCCTTCCTTCCTTCCTTCCTTCCTTCCTTCCTTCCTTCCTTCCTTCCTTCCTTCCTTCCTTCCTTCCTTCCTTCCTTCCTTCCTTCCTTCCTTCCTTCCTTCCTTCCTTCCTTCCTTCCTTCCTTCCTTCCTTCCTTCCTTCCTTCCTTCTTTCCTACCTTCCTCTTTTTTTTTTAACTTCAGTTTCTCCCCAATCCAATCCCTTCTATTTAAAAAAAGTCAAGTAATGCTTCCTAAAATTGCTATCATAACACTCTCCTGCTAGAAAATAAACAAAACAAACATTCTTTTGGTCCTGTGTTTGTCACGACACACTTCTGCTGGACTTTTAAGGCCCTATGACCCTCCACAGTCTGACTACACCCTTCCCACAAACCTTATTTCTCAGTATCCCTCACTGTTTACCATCCTTTATAGCCAAGACGGTCTTTTCAGCCCACAGCATGTGGTCATTTAATCCTGGGAAATCCCTTAAATTTAAATCAAATCCCTTCTCAGCCTCATTTCCCTCAGGTATAAAATCAAGAAAATTATAGCACCTACTTTACAGAACTATTTTTGAGAACCAAATTTTTATATATGTAAACCATTTTGTGGACTTTAAAGCACTATATAAATACTGGTTGCTATTATTATTAATCTGGATGGGAGACATGGAGTATAAAGTTGGCTTTCATTGAATGACCAATAACAGGCCTTGCTCACACCTCTGTGGTTCTTTATTTAAGTTTTGATGGCTTAGAATGAAAGTAAATAGCAATGGTTCTCTGTTCTGACCATAAATTTCTGAAAGTTTTTCCTCTGAGTGAGATAGTCAATTGGGCCATTTTTGGTCTCAGTTCTTGCCCAGTCCTTAGTCATTGGATGGATATGGCCTCAGACAAATTGAGACCTGGGAAAGACCCTAATAGAGAAAGGCCAAAGTCACTCACTACATCCCAGTTAGTGCCAATCATCTTGACCCCTGTTTTGCCATGGAATTCAGATGATTGGAGGAGAGAATAAGGCTGACAACGTTGCACGGCCCTGCCTCATTCAAATCCAATTCACTCACAAGTCAAGATCACACTTGATTGTTTCTCTTCCAAAATGAAGGATAAACAATAACAACTGGACTGGGAGTCATTCTAAATCGGAATATAAAAATTGAGGTCCATTTTGAGGAGAGTTTCCAGAAACTATTCAGACTCCATTCTCTTCTTTGATTTATTTGCTGTTACTATTCTCACAGATAATCAGTTAATCACAAGCAAGATTTATTCAATTCTTGTTATGTGCTAGATGCTATATATATAAACAGCAACAGTAACAAAAATCCCTTCAAGGAGCTTATATTCTAATGAAAGATGCAACTTATATGTAATGCACAAGATAAATATATAATAAATACAAAATATTTCATTGTATATAGTGAAGCTAGAGAATTTTTAGGATAGTTCTGCTATGTACACACACTCTAAGCTTTCTATCTGACTTAAGGGGAAGAGGGGGGCTTTGATACACCCTCAGATCATTTTCCAAGTAAAAGTGTGAGGGCACCTCAAAGTTAGAGTTTTCTCCAAAAGATAAGGAAATCTGTTAGTTTCACCATCATCTGTATTTGTCCATGGAATTGCCTATGGCTGGCAAGCTCTTCCCAGAGGCCTCCGGTGGACCTAGCAGGGGTGAGAGGAGGAGATGTCAAAAATTTTGATTGAGGGGTGCTGGCAGTACTCAGTGGAAAAGATGTTCCAATTTTAAGCTTGAGGCATGGCTTTGAGTCTCTTCCCACTTTCATGAGGACTAAATTCATGCTCTCATTTATTCAGGCACTCTAAACATTGCCTCTTAAATGTTCTGAACATTGCCATGGGGGCACTGTCTGCTAAGAGCCACATGATCCCTTGCTAGAGTGCTGTGAGGTTACCCTGGCTGAGGGACAAGTCTGTAATAAATTACAAGGACACTTTTTCTTTGTTATAGGAAGAGTTCAAAGGATTCTTCTCCCTTTAGAACTTCCTCCCTCATTTATCTTTCATCTTTCATCTTAAAAAAAAAAGACTTAATAACCTTGAATAAAATAAAAATAAGCTAACAAAAAAGGACAAAATCATACATAAAGCCATGAACTCCAAACTTTTGTGTGTATTTGACAGTCTAGGGACTTCCCAGGGGGGAAATTCTCACTACCAATGCCAACTAGTTCCTAATCTGCAAGTTACAGTCTTAGGGAATGAGTTCCGGGAGGCAGGGAGGTCACTGACTTATTCAATTAGGGCCACATAATCAATGTTGGACCCTGGTCTTCTGCATTCCATGGTCAGCTCTTTGTCAACTAGGCCATTATTGCTTCTCTCTTTCTTAAAAAGAAAATCACATATATGTATATAAATTTTAATAGTAACTCCCTCACACAATCATTGACATCATTTGTCTCTCAGTTTTCTTCCAATCATTTTTTGCATATGTGAATTTACCAGGGTCCTTTTAAAAATTGTCAAATGTTATATTTTTTAGTCTGATTCTGCTTTCTTTGCTTTGCATCATATGTGTTGAGTCTTTTGTGAGTTTTAGCCAGATAGGATCTTGGAAATCATCCAATCCAACGTCTTCTTTCTATAGATAAAGAAACTAAGACCCAAAGAGTTTAGCCACTTGCCAATAATCACATAGCTAATGGATGTCATTGCCAGAGTTCAGACACTAGTCTTCCTATTCCAAATCCAAAAATCTCCTCCTGGTTTCTAAGTGTGACAAAGGACTCCAAACAGTATCTTTCTTGGAGATTCTGGGGCTGATTGGAAATATAATATGTAAGGAAATTTACTGAGCAAGTTCTGGCTGCAATCTGATTGGATGGCATTCTGTGAAGTGTCAACATTACATTTCATCTCAGTTAAATACACTAGCACATAATCCACAGAACAAGGTAGATCAGAGTGCCTGGGGGTTCCCAAGTGAGGTTGCTAAAGAGTCAGCCTGTACTCTGTTGGAAAAGTTGGGGTAGATACACATCTAGCCAATTTCTTCCCTAGACGACGGAAGCAAAAATTTTTGCCAAGATAATAACTAGGATGATTTCATTACTTCCTTTTGTTGACAGCAAAAGTCCTCACTATCTTAATTTGGGACAGGGAAGAAGAGAGCCAAGAGAAATAACACTTGTAAGGTTTTTATCTATATTCCAGAACCAAAGTGGGAGACAGCTATATGCTATGATCTGTGGGGTCCTGAGGAGGTCTTACCATTGATTCACTTACCATTCAGTATTGATTCAGATACCATTTATTAAGTGCCTACTATCTGTAGAGCAAGCACTTATGAACTATCTATCACGCACCCAATACTGTGCAAATGCTGGGGACACAAAGAAAGGCAAAAAGTCCAGCCCTTGTCCTTAAGGAGCTCATAGTCTAGTGGGGGGAAGACAACTTATACAATTATTATTATCTTAATTGATACTGATAGTGTTAGAGAGTCATTATAGTTTATTGAGTAAGGGAGTGACATGATATGGAGACATTGGAGACATTGTCTTCACAGCTTCACAGGGCCCTGGTACCTTAATGCACATTTAATATTATACAGTAAGTCCTTGTATAATAAGACCTTAACCAAGTTTGAGACTATAACCAAAGGGGGAAAAATATGTATGTCTATAGATGAGCAGTTTGTGGTCCCTTTAAGAAACTGTATTTCCTTTTGACCTGTGATCCCTTTCAGATTCTTCCTGGCTATATTCCCACCTAGACAAGTTGTCTTTCCAGGATGCCAGGACCTTTGATTCAACTAGAAATCCTGGTCAAAAAGCACCCCTTTTAAAGTGTTGTTAATTCCAAAAGGAGATCCGGGCTGATAAGAATCTAAGCCCAGGAACCTGGGCTGTCCCAGACCCCACCCAGACACCCAATATAACAGCCTTCCTTCAAGGAAAGTCTTTGCAGGTGGACCTAGATAGCTCACTCAGCTGTCAGGACCCTTCTGTCCACTCAGAAAGCCTTCTCAGTGCAAAACTCCATTTTCCAATAAATCTGCCACTATAGAAGCCAGTCTCTTGGTAAACTGATTTCTATCCAATAGAATAACTTTCATTTTGCAGCTAATAATTAGGGAATGAGTGAATTCTTTCACTCTAAACCTGAGGCCGATTTAAAGGGGATTCTTAACAACTCTCTTATTGTCACTAACCTCTAGATCACCAGGAATCTAGACCACTCAAACTGTATCATATACACACATATGCACAATATACACAATTATATACAAAAACATACATTATACAGGGTAAATTGGGAGTAATCCCAGAGGGAAAACACTGTGATTAAGGAGGATCAGGAAAATCTTTGTGCAGAAAGGAGAATTTTATTGTTGTTATTTGTCCTTCATTTTTAAGCTGAGGTTTTTAACAGATTTAAAGATGATTGAGGCAATAAACCAATAGGGAAGAAAAGGTAGAAAATGTTGCTTTTACCTAATTAAAAAAAATCAGTCAGGGAGTGGGAAGACTCTCAGGATTTTTGACCAAAACAGGAACAATCGATATTAAAATTCATTCTGAATCTGAGACTTACTCTGAGACCTATTTTTGGCCAATCAATGAGACTGAGAGTTATTAGGTTTAAGAATTTAGTCCTTAAGAGAAATCTGGCCTCATACACTTAAGGACTTAAACCCTAATTGTCTCAAAAACAAATAAACAAGAAATGCTGGGGATCTGAGATTTGAAGTCGAGGATTCATAGGGAAAAGAGTTTTAGGCATGGGAAAGTTAGGAAGAGAACTAGATAGCAAGAGCTTTGAAATCCAATGAAAGAATGTTATTATTTGGTCCTGGAGATTGTAGGAAGCCATACTTACCACTGAACTCTGCAATTCTATTGGCATAACTGACTCATTAGAATTTATGCTCTGAAAATACTCACTGTGTAATACTATCCTGAAGGACTTCTGTCTACTAGGATTCTGGGACACAGACTTTCAAAAGTATTTTTTTTAATATTCATTTCTAAGAATCATTTGGAAAAACCCAACCATATGACACTATCATCTTCCCCTTACTCAAAACTCTGCAATTAATATTGTCATGAGGGAGACAGAGCAACTGGGACTTTGTTCTAGGGTACTAACATGGGGTGGGTACTTCCTCTCCATGGTAGTAATTTATTTTGCTGCCTTAAATCTCATGGTCTTCTGCTCAACTTGTGTTATGCACTTCAAATGTCCACTACCTCACTTTTTCAGGGGCAAATTCTAGGTCTTTCATTCATTGACAAGTCTTTTAGAGTTCATCATCCTAGTAGCTGGGGGATGGGAGGGGGAGAGGAGGGAGAGAGAGAAGGGGTTGGACTATTGGCCATGCCACAGGAGAATAGGTCAGACTCTCTGAGGATAGTTTGCTCCTCTTTCCAAGAAACAACACCTGAAATAGACTATTTGTTGCATTATCTCCACCTCCTTCTGTTGCCCTCTCAGACACACAAAGAAAAAACAACAGCCTGATTTTGTTCCAAACACAACAAGTTATCAATAATTTATAAAAGTGGAAAGTTTCCCATTGTGATAAAATCCTAGGACTAATGAAAACATAAACACTTACAAGCAGGGATTTAAAGTAAACATATAATATGCCTTCAAATATTTGAGAAGCTGTCATGTACAAGAGGAAAAAATAACAAATGTGGAAGTTGGGGTTATGTTTAAAGTTCCTTTGTCAGAGAGGGAAGATGAGGGAGTTTTGTTCCTATTATCTTTTTTTACCAGATTAAAAAAAACCAGTTGGTCTAGGAAGTTCTAGGGAGATAGATTTCAGGACAACAGAAGAAAGGATTCACTAAAAACTCAAGCTGTCTAAAAGTAGAAGCTGCATCAATAATAACCTAAGAGTCTTCAGTAAGAGACCAGATGTTTACTTGCTGAGGATGTCCTTAGAATGTGAATTACTCGGGGTCAGGGATTATTTTATTGTTGTCTTTTTGTCTTTAGTGCATAGTAGGGACCTGGTACATAGGAAGCATTTAATATATGCTTGATGGATTGATAAACTGATAGTTTTCTTAAGATACCAGTGGGACAAGAAGACGTCTAAGGTCCTTTCCAACTCTGAGATTCTTATTTTAATGTTCTACTTTAGGGATTTCATGATTTATATACAAAATAATCTCTCTGGACTGTTAAACCTAACCTAAATTTGGCTCACAAATAGTTAAATAAGTCAAATGCAAATGAAAAAAATGTGGTCCATGTGAGAAGTGCACATATGCATTTTTGTATTATACATTATTTTCTTCTATCTTCAAAGAAAAGGAATTTCTATAAAGTGTGTGTGTATGTATGTATACATGCACGCACATGTACTGTACATCTGGCATCAGATCTGTTCAAGATCACTATAAAAATATTATTTATAACTCAATAGCTACTTTTGTTTACTACATAGATTACATCATCATCCTGAATAGTTACATTAAACCACCATTTCCCACTTTTATTACCTTTGTTATCCAGCTTATGGCTCCAGCACAAAACCCTTATAAAAAGTTATCCAGTAGGTAATGAATAACATTTGGTTCCAGTCGTCTAATCTTCTAAGAGAATCTTCTCTCTCTGTCTGTCTCTGTCTCTGTCTCTCTGTCTCTCTGTCTCTGTCCCTCCCTCCCTCTCTGTCTCTGTCTCTGTCTCTGTTTTTGTCTTTGTCTCTGTGTCTCTGTCTCTGCCTCTGTCTGTCTGTCTCTCTCCTGACACATTAACCACAGAAGTGTTTCAAAATGATCAATAATGATAGGGACCTAATTTGAACCTCCCACTAACTCAAGGAAGAAATTATTATTCATATTTTATAGATTAGGAAATGAGAGCTGAATACTTTCTTCAATATCTGTCCAGGATTCATTCTTTTATTCCACCTTTGTCTTTCTTCTTCATTCTGACATTTCTCATTTTTATTTGAGAAAAGTAAGGGGAGGGGAGGAGCAAAAGTTCATATCTAAGCCCAGATCATTTCCATCACTTCACAACATTAAGAATTGCATTAAATAAGGGAATACAACAACAAGAGAAGAGAAAGGAAAATAACCTCATAAGAAAATAGCACAGAAAAAAACACCAGAGAACCTGAATAAATAAGGCATTTTAAAAAGGTACTCCCAATAAAATTAAAAAAATATATTTTGGGGTAAAAATCCATAGAATAACGCCAAAGTAACTACAACCAGAGCTCAAGAAATGCGAAGGATCAACTGTAAGAACCTCCTAGAGTGAAAAATCTGATCAAAAAGGAAGTAAAAAAAAAAATCAGAGCTCTTCTATAAAATTAAAAAATAGACAATTTAGAATGGAACCTGTAAAATTTTCATGAAGTAGTAGAAAACTGGAAAAGAGAATGGAAGAAATGAAGCATAAAAATTTAAAGATGCAACAAGAAATACAGGAGCAAAGTTTTTTTTTTTTCCTTTTTTTTTTTTTTTAAAGTAGCAAAACTAGAAGAAAGCAGGAGATTCTTACAAACCAAAATAACTGATTTTGAAATGTAATTTAACCATGCATATACAAACTGTAGTACCAAAGAACTGAAATCAAAGCAGGTGCCCATCAATTGAAGAATACTTAAACCAACTATAGTATATGAATAAATGGAATATTATTGTACTATAGGATAAATAATAAAATAAAAATACAAAATAAATTTAAAAATATAAACTTTGGAGAAACTTGGAAAGTCTTAAACTGATATAAAGTGAATAAATAGAACTAGAAGAACAATTTACACGATGACCACAATACATAAAGGAAAACAATTTTGAGAGATTAACCAACGCACTAAAGAATATAATTATCAGTTTACTGACCAATTGTGGCTTCACAAGATTGATGAGGAAATAATCCTCTTTTTCTTGTCAGGAACTAGAGTTTTGGAAGGAAACATATTTTCAGACATGGCTAATGTGTTAATTTATTTTGTTTGACTTTATTTACATCATGAGAATGGTTATGTGGAGGTAGGAGTAGTGGAAAGTGACAAAAATGCAAGAAGGAAAAAAGAACAACATCAATAAAAGAGAAAAAAATCTCAGAATAAAACAAAAAAAATTTGAGATAGGAACAAATAGAAAAAAAATTTGTTGACTTTTAAAATTTAATATCTTCTTTAAACTAGTTTATGATTTCACTCACAGTCTTATTTTTAGTTCATATTTGTGTATTTGAATATTTATCTTTGTTGATGATTAAGTTTATAATAAAAAAGAAAAAATAAAAACAAATTAATGGAAATCTTATAGAATTAATGTCTCTAGGAATTTTCTTTGAGAAAACTAAAGTAGAATGGACTATTTGAAAACAAATAGGAGACAAAAAAGTTAAGGAAACCAGAAATAGTTTAGATGTAGCCCAGTGCTTAGAGGCCAGAAGGGAAAAACAACATGATTATCCCTTAGGAGCCTCATCATTTCTATCCATATATTGTGGAAACAAAGGGAGACAAATCACAGATTTGCATATTCAAAGAGAAACTCTACATCAGGGCTTCTTAAACTTTTTCCATTCTCTACCCCTTTTTGCTGAAGAGATTTTTAAACAACTCTGGGCACATAGATATGTAAAATAGGTGTACAAATCAAACATTTATTTACTTATTTAGCTGAGGCAATTGGAGTTAAGTGACTTGCCCAGGGTCACACAGCTAGGAAATGTTAAGTGTCTGGGCTCAGATTTGAGCTCAAGTCCTCCTGACTTCAGGGCTGGTGCTCTGGCCACTGCACTGTCTGCCTCAAATTAAACATTTATTGATAAGAAATCATAATTTCATGATTCCCATATCCAGTTATATGATCCCTTATGGGGTTGCGACCATAGTTTAAAAAGTTTTACTCTAGATGAGGTGGGGGAGAGAGAGTTAATATCATTAATAAACATATGTATCAAATAGCTTAGCATTTACACCACGGGAATTTAATCTTTTTTATATTCTAGATTCCCTTGGTAGGCTGGTAAATCTATGGACCCCTTCTAAGAATGACGTTTTTAAATGCATAAAGTAAAACACAGAATTATAAATAAATTATAATCAATTACATTGAAATACAGTTATCAAAACATTTAAAAACAAGAAACAAGTTGTCATACCGGGGAATAATAATAACCCCTGATTTAAGTTGTTGATAACTATCAAAGCTTAAAATGCACTAAGACTTTGAGATACAATTTATTTAAAGGGAAAGCTAACTGAATTACAAAAAGATCTAATTACTAAGGCAATAGTTACATTGATTTCAATGTGTTTCTCTCACAGGTAAGACAAATTTAACAGAAAGGAATGATGGTTGTTGATAGAATGTTAGAAAAAGTAGATATAGTGGAACTGATTAAGAACACACAGAACTCAGACAAATGCCAGGTGGCTCCTGGACAGATCAGATTAATTCAGTAAGTCAAAAGAATTAACATTTGTGAACCATGGCTCTAGAATCTTATAATCTAAAAAAGGAAGCCTTGATATAGATCAGGAAAAAAAACAACATACAAATTGTTCATGGTAACAACTAGCAATATTTTAACCTCAAATGCAGGTTATGATTTGTGGGAGTGATCTATTTTTAGGACACATGAATCTTGGCACCCTTTACCTATCCCCATGCTTGGTCTCACAATGGTTGCACAGCCTGACCACACAGGGTCAACCCTGAGAGACATGTGTGGTTATAATCATGCTGAGGGAATGACACGCTTACTTATTTCTCCATCTGAAATAGTGGAGAAAATTGTAGTTTTCTGTAGTAGAGAAAACTGGGGTTCTTGAGTTCTAGTCCTTTTTCTCGCCCTGGCTATTTGTGTGACTTTGGACAAGTCATTTAACCGTCTCTGTGACTCATTTTTTTGTATCACGACGGGGCTGTATTAGGTGATTTCAAGTCTTCTTCCAGCTCTACTGTGACACCATATTTGCGAACTTCCAACGTACTCTAAAATTGGACCACTGCTCTAACAAGAGGGCTGAACTGATGCTCTGACTCACATACAATCCTCTAGTCTCTTCTTAAAGTCTTTTGATCCTTTAAGTGGCTTTAAAACCCACAGCAACTGAAGAAAATCAATATTGATTGGCAGCTTTTGTTGCTAATGCCTTCTACTCAAACTTCATGACTATAATCATTGTTTCTGTACTTCCTGTTAACAACTTTGACACAAATCCAGATGTTACCATGTGAATTTCCTCATATTGTTGTTTTCCTTCCTCCCCCAAACCTACCTTATTTAACTCAGGCTGTGATTCATGGCAGGAGCAGGAAGCTGGGGCAACGCAGAGCCCTCCCTTATCTCTTTCATCTTTGGCTGCTCGGAAGCTAGAATAGCAAAGGCAAATCTTTGTCCTCCCAGTTCTAGCTATAGAAACGCGATCAAGCTCAGGGAGTCACACAAGAGCCATGTACAGAATGGGAAAGGAAAAGAGGACTGTTTGATGGAACAGAAAACCACCAAACCACAAATCTGGTTTTGAACAAGGATGTCACTCAGACTCACGTCAAGCATCTTCACCATTCCAAGTGGAAAATAATATTGTCTATTCACTGGAGTCAGAGTTTTTGATTGGCAAAGTATTCGACAGATATTATCTGGTTATTCATATTGATTTTCATCTTTTAAAGAAAGGGGAGGAATGGAATAAGCGATCACTTTCCAGGGAAATAGAATATTGGAGAAATACAGAGCAAATCTGTCAGCAATTAAGAGCATTCAGATTGTTTCTGGAATCCAAACAAGATTACTAAGAGACTTTTTTTTTTTTTTTTGGTAGAAATCAATTTTCAATTATTATTGAAATCTTTATCTCATTTTCATTTTCTCCCCTTCTCTTGGCCACAACAATTTTTTTTAAATGAGAAAAAGAAGAATGATTCAGCAAAATTAACTAGCACATCATCCAACTCTGGTAGTGTATTTGATATTCTCAACCACTTTTGTAAGAGAAGAAGGGAGGCGTATTTCCTCAACTCTTCTTCAGAGCCAAGCTTGGTCATTGTAATTTCAAAGCATTCAGTTTAGTTTGTCATTATTTTTTCTATATACATTATTGTAGCAATCATGAATGTTGCTTTCCTGATTCTTCTCGCTTCATTCTGTATCAGTCCATAGTCTTCCCATGCTTCTTTGAATTCTTTATGCCTTTGTTTCTTGTGATGCCTTTTCCATTCCTGTACCAGAATTAACTTTTTTTTTTTTTCCCTGAGACCATTGGGGTTAAGTGACTTGCCCAAGATCATACAGCTAGGAAGTATTAAGTGTCTCAGGTTGGATTTGAACTCAGGTCCTCCTGACTTCAGAGCCGGCACTCTATCTACTGTGCCACATATCTGCCCTCACTTTATTTTTACATAAAATTGTTCTGTGAGAGATATATCTTGTTCCAAAAGACTGATGACCTAGATTGTTGATAGAATGATATCGCAGAGATACTACTGTTATTCCGCCAGATCTAAATCAGCTAATCTCTGGGATATAGTTTTCCTATCTCTTGCTTTTTGATTACTTGACTTCATGAGTAACAACTTAAAAAACTGGAGCTAATCTCCCCCAATTTGTTGCCCTGAAAGAGCCTATTGGATTCTTTTTATTTGTTTTGTTTTGCTTTGTTTTTTTTGTCTGTTTCTTTATTATTACTATTATAGCTTTTTATTTACAAAACATATGCATGGGTAATTTTTCAACACTGGCCCTTGCAAAACCTTGTGTTCCAACTTTTCCCCTCCTTCCCTCCACCCCCTTTCCTAGCTGACAGGTAGTCCAATACATGTTAAATATGTTTAAAATATCTGTTAAATCCAATATATGTATACATATTTATACAATTATCTTATTACACAAGAAAAATCAGATCTAGAAAGAAAGAAAAAAAAAAACCTGAGAAGAAAAACAAAAATGCAAGCAAACAATAACAGAAAGGGTGGAAATGCTATGTTGTGGTCCACACTTATTTCCCATAGTTCTCTCTCTGGGTGTAGCTGATTCTTTTCATTACTGAACAAGTGGAATTGGTTTGAATCATCTCATTGTTGAAGAGAGCCAAGTCCATCAGAACTGATTGTTGTATAGTCTTCTTGTTGCCATGCATGATGATCTCCTGGTTCTGCTTATTTCACTCAGCATCAGTTGATGTAAGTCTCTCCAAGCTTCTCTGTATTCCTCCTGCTGGCCATTTCTTACAGAGCAATAATATTCCATAATCTTCATATACCACAATTTACCCAACCATTCTCCAGTTGATGGACATCCATTCATCTTCCAGTTTCTAGCCACTACGTAAAGGGCTGCCACAAACATTTTTGCACATATGGGTCCCTTTTGTCATGGGATTCTGATGACTCTGGAGGACAGAGTGAGGCTGATGATCTTGTTTCACTTAAATCCAATTCACTGCAAGTAAGACATTGACCATCTGATGTCATTGGTCCTCTTTGAGAATGAAGGATAAACAACAATCTGCGAGTAGTGGTAGCTGCTCTCTGGGGATCCAAGAGCCAGTTCTAGTTGGGCAATGCTGCTAGTTCCTCCTCTTCCTCCTCTTCTTCTATGTGTGCAAGCTCTGTCCAAAGGAATATCAATTTTGATTGCTTATACTTTGCAAAGTATCTTGCGATTTGAGGGCTAGAATTTTTTTTTTCCTTCCTTATTGCTCTTACAATGACGTGCAGAAATCCTTCCAAATCCTATCTGGGACTCAAAGTAACCAGAGTAGAGAGATGCAAGGATGGCTCCAGGCCAGATCTGGAATAATATTTGTCTTTATTTAAAGCAACTCATGGCCTGCTTCAGCTTTATTTGTTTATTTATTTATTTATTGTACATGGATCCCTTTGACATTCTGGTAAATCCCACTGACCTCTTCTTAGAATAATGCTTTTGAATGTAATGTGTAGGATTACAGGGAAAATAAATTATATTGAAATACAATTACCGAGATTTAAAAAGACAAATATGGTCATGTTCTCCAGGTTAAGAATCTTTGCTTTAGACTTTCCTTTCTCTAGGACTGATTCTCTAATTCTGAATCTTTGCTTTAGACTTTCCTTTCTCTAGGACTGATCCTCTAATTCTGAATCTTTGCTTTAGACTTTCCTTTCTCTAGGACTGATCCTCTAATTCTGAATCTTTGCTTTAGACTTTCCTTTCTCTAGGACTGATCCTCTAATTCTGAATCTTTGCTTTAGACTTTCCTTTCTCTAGGACTGATCCTCTAATTCTAGTTCACATATTTTTGCTTAGTGATAACCATGTGAGCCATAGTGAGATAACTATGTGTTGGTGACTTAATGCCCAGTGATCTTTCCCAGGAAATTTATTTGTGCTGTAATAGAAATCATGATAGAAGGGATTACTTGTTCCAATGAAAGAGATTAACAGGTTGGTTACAAGGAATGGAGGTCTGTGGTAGTTGATCTCTAAGTTCCAGGGAGTCGGGTCTAAGTTAAGAGTATTGCTCCATTCAACTTTTGAATGCTATAGTCAGGTGAAATAGAAATATCGGATTTGAACCTAGGGCACAGAGAGGAGGAGGGAGAAAAGAATGTAGTAATAATGCTTAGGCCAAATATAAGAAAGTTTAGGGGCTGATTGATATGTGTTTTGTCATACAAATAGCCATCTTGCCCTCAGGGAAGCTGGCAAAGACCTAGGATGAGCATAATCACTAGCATTTGTCTGGTTGGAGAACTACTGGGAAGGGACATTCAGCTCCTCTCATCCCAAAGAAGAGAAGAACAGGAGATGCTCTGAGGGGATGATGTCAGGGAAGAAAGGCAAGCTCGATATAGGAGTAGTGAAGAACTCTAGAAGTCAGGCTATGGAAAGCAATCGTGTCAAAGGAAGGGAGAAGATAGAGGCAAGAAAGACAGTCTCCAGCCCTTCCCAACCCCAATTCTGTGCTTCATGGGGCTGGGGGGTTGAGTACTGTGGACCAAAAAAGTGGAGGTGGGGTGGAGTTCCCAGGACCCAGCTGCTGCTCCTGCTGCTGACGGGAGCTAAACTATGTTGAAGTCACTGGGGTCAATGCAGGAGAAACTATAACTCTGTGTTTTTTGAGAACTAAGATGGTGACTTTTCCCTCTCCTGTTTGTGGTGTGGTGGGAGGGAGACAGAGAGAGAGAGAGAGAGACAGAGAGAGAGAGAGACAGAGAGAGAGAGAGAGAGACAGAGAGAGAGAGAGACAGAGAGAGAGAGAGAGAGACAGAGAGAGAGAGAGAGAGAGAGAGAGAGAGAGAGAGAGAGAGAGAGACAGAGAGAGAGAGACAGAGAGAGACAGAGAGAGACAGAGAGAGAGACAAAGAGACAGAGAGACAGAGAGAGAGAGAGAGAGAGAGAGACAGAGAGAGAGAGAGACAGAGAGAGAGAGAGAGAGAGAGAGAGACAGAGAGACAGAGAGACAGAGAGACAGAGAGACAGAGAGACAGAGACAGACAGAGAGAGAGAGAGACAGAGAAACAGAGACAGAGATAGAGAAAAGAGACAGAGAAAGAGACAGAGACAGACAGAGACACAGAGAGAGACAGACACAGAGAGACTCAGTGAAACATAGAGACAGAGACAAATGGAGGCAGAGACAAAAAGACAGAGATACAGAGACAGACAGAGAGGAAGGATAGGAAGAGAAGGAAGAGAAAGAGAAAGGAGAGAGTATTAATCACTGGGGCATTTAGCAGGGAACTCAAACTAAGGAAGTTTTGATTGAAAGTCTGTTATTAAACTCCCTAAACAAAGAGCTTTTATCTGCCCTATTTATTGATTCTCCAAACAGATAATGAAGTAATAATAATGGCCACTCTTATTAATATCAATAATAGAGAGCTGGAGGGTAGGTTGTCACAGGGCCTCAGACGTATTTCCTCTCCATTATCCCATGTCTTCTTCTGTTCAAGGAAACTCTCACCATTACAGGGGCTCAGACAGGCTGGCATTAGAGAAAGTTGCCTGAGAGTCATTGAAAGTGGCCCCACTCATACAAGACAGAGGGGATGAAAGGGAAGAAGAAGGCAAGTCTGTTTATGCAAACCCCTCTAAGCCAGGCATCTTTAGGCAAGGCTATGTATTATGATTTCTCTAGACTGGTGGGACCACCATGACAATTCCTTCTACCAGTAGGATTGTGTTCAAGGCTTTCCTTCCTCCATAAAGGATCAACCCACTTTCCAGGGAACTCACTTTGACTACATGACTAGCACACCACTTTTTTTTTTTCTTCTAGTACTACATAGAAAGTAAATAACAGGAGTCAGGAGAGATCTGGGGTCAGATCCAGTTTTTGTGTCCTTGTCTTTAAGATAGAGGATTTATCAAGAAATGATTTTGTGTCAGGCTCTGAGTTAAGCATTGGGGATGCAAGTGCAAGCAAAGCAAAACCATCCTTGTCTTCAAGGAAGTTGTATTCTTTTTTAAAAATAGTATTTTATTTTTCCAAATACATGTAAAGATAATTTTCAAAATTCCTTTTTATAAGCCTTTGTGTTCCAAATTTTTCTTTTTCCCTCCCTCCCTCACCTCCCCTCTCTCCAAGACAACAAATAATCTGAGATAGGTTAAATATAATTCTTTCAAATAGATTTCCATATTTGTCATGTTGTGTAAGAAAACTCATATCAAAAGGGAAAAAAAAAAGCAAACAACAATAGCAACTCAAAGGTGAAAATACTATGTTTTGATCCACATTCAGTCAAGGAGTTTACGTTCTAATGGAGGAAGACCACATATATAGGAGTGGTAGAAAGAAAGGAAGAAGGCTGCGCAAGAAGGAAGAGGCTATGCTGCAGCCTTGTGAAAAGATGAAACATGGGTGGACCCTTTAAACCCTCGTGGTGCTAGGGAGGGAATCATGAAGAAGGAAAAGAAGATCCAGAGTGGAGATTTCTCAGGTGCAATGTGGCAGGTGAGGAAAAGAAAAGGATTCTGGAGAGTGACCATCTACATCTACCTCACAAGGCAATTGGTGAGATTCAAATGGCATAATATTTAGATAGCACTAGATCAATGTCAGCTATTATTATTGCATATGCTTTTTACTCAACACCTCGCAAGCAACTGTCAATAAGAAACTGCAGCCTGCTCACACCCACCATGAATCTTTGCATTGTCTTTGGATGGGTTACAACTTGGACTCCTCTGAAGAGGGTTGGGTGAAAGGTGGACACCAAAGGTAGATGAGTTTACGTGCATAAGGCTCAGCAAGCCCTCACACCAGAGGTGCTGGTCTTTACTAAACAATAATCCTAGAAGATAGCATGTTTATCATCTCACATCACAGATGACAAAATGAGCCCTAGAGCAGTTAAGTGAGTCGCCCCAGTTACACAAGTTGGAGGGATCAGAGGTAGAACTCAAGGCAAAGTCTTTCACATCTGCCGGTCCCATGACACCATGCTGCCTCAAAATTGAAAAAAAAAGTCACAATGTGAGGAAAGATAAGTAAAAGCTGGCTAGCTAGAGGGATTGTGGGAGGAGATGTCAAATGTAAAGAGCAGAGACAGATGGGTCTGGAGTGAGGAGGTCAACAGCTGAACAGAGTCAACTCCCAGTCATCTGTGCCAACAAAGAGCTAGCATTGTACAGGAAATGGATCCCTTACCCCTCCTTCCCCCCTCCGCTCCCCAAAAGATAATCCAAAATTAGTTTCTCTTTTGATTTGGAATGTATCTTATTTTTATATCCAAATACGGGGTGTCTCTGATGTTCTGGGAAAATATAACACTTCAGGCTAAATAATGGGGCCCCATTCAGCCAATGCCGTAAAGCTGATCTCTTCTCCTTCCAGCACCTGTGAACATTTCTTCTTTTTCTAGTCCTTCCTGGGAGTGCAGTACATCACTTGTACATTGATACAAACACACCGACCTAGGCAAAGCAGCCTTCTTGGCTCCATGTTGACTGCTTTCCTTATTTATACCTTCTCTTGAGATAATTAAATGTTTCAGCAAGGTCTTTTCTAAATCCATCTGCTATCGGATGGCCTGATGGAACATGAATAAATAGAATAAAAGGTATCAAGTAAGTGCTTAAGAAAGTGGGGGAAGATGTCTAGAAAAATGGAAATTCTGCATTTTGCAGATTAATTGCAACAAGAAAACTCAGTTTACTGTTATAGAAAATGACAGGGTTTGACTAAATATTTTCTAAAAGCTTTGTAGCTCAAAAGTCTTGTGATTGTAGGGGAAGATGTGATAGATGTGAAAAGGGTCATGTTTATATGGAAATCTATGAACCTTTGTTCAGAAAGCATGGTAGAAAAAAATTAGATAATGATTAAAAGCAAGAAGAAGAAAAAAGTCGTGTTGTTGTGGGAGAAAGCCAGCCACATGGAGGATATGGGTAATATTTTCCTAATAACAGATCATGAAACTGGCGCAGATGCAAGAATGATAGCAACTTAAAAAAATCCATATATGCAGGATAAGGAACCAGAAAGTCTGATTTTGTGAAAAGTAAAGTATCTGAAAATTACTGTTGACAATTTCATCTCTTAGGAAATGGAGAAAATATGTTCTGAGTCAGATGAATAACTGGATTAAGAGAGAGACATGATCATTTTAGCTTTGTAATAGCAAGGAAACATTGGGCCATAGTAAACATGGGCTTTAAAGTGTTGTGGACAACAGGTGAAAGGTGGGACATACAAAACTAAGAGTAAAAATATGAGTATACCTCAGAAGCCACCTAGTTCAATTCATTCATTTTACAGATGAAAAAACTAACTGTAGAAACTAAGATTACAGAAGTAGTGAAGTAGTCAAGAATAGAATTTGAACTCAGACCCTCTGATTTTAGAGATTAGAAGAGAATTCTCTTGATTTCCCTCTTTGTGTTTTTTCCTCCTAGTATACACCATCAAGAATTGTATGAACTTATAAGAAGAGAAGAAGGGGCTTTGTACTTATGCTTCAGGAGAGAAAAATAGAGAAGGGCCAGGATGCTGAAATGGGGCGGATAGTTTAATGATAATAAATGACAGAAAGAAAGTAGAACTATCCAATTCCCTAATTTTTATTGTCTTCTACATCAAGAGACTTTACCTTAAAACTGGAAAGAGTGGAATGAGAATGATTAAAAGGAAATTAAAGCTGACGACAGGTGAGGAGATAATAAAGAGAATTTTAATATAGGTTCTGATCTCTGGGCCAAACACAGCAATCATTGAGCAAGCATTTATTGAGCACTCATTGTGGACATTGGGTCAAGTCTTGCTGACACATCAGAATTGTTTAAAAAGAAGAAAAAGAAAAGGGAGTCATTGAAGCATTTTTCAAAAATGCATAAAGAACAACACAGAAGGAAATACAAATAAATCAGACAGTTTTGAAAGTTTCATGTTCAATTAATTTTATATTTAAAAGAGGGATAATAGATTTATGATTCTGTCTAAAAACCCTCTTCTATTCATATTTGGAAATGCTCATTTACTTGATATTTGTAAAATTCAGGATAAAAATTCAATTCAATTAAATTTAAAATTTTAGTTGATGTTTCCTTATGAGCCAAACAATGCTATGTGGCTTCCAGAAATGCTAACAAAATTACTGAGGACAAGTCATCACACACAATCTAAGTGCCTTAGGGACTTTGGTTTTTAAGACATGTAGAAAGAAAGAGATAGTCACACCTCTAGAAAAGGTCAGAAGTAGGGAATTTTAATTTATTTTTAGCTAATTTCCCCGCCCAAAAAAAAATATATGCATTGTTTTCAACATGTACCCTTGTAAAATCTTGTGTTCCAAATTTTTTCTTCCTCCCTTTCCCCATCTCCCCATCCCCTCCTCCTCCTCTTCCCTCCCTCATTCAGCAAATAATCCAATATATGTTAAATACATTCAACTTTTCTACGATTATTTCTAGTTATCAAATCAAAAAGGAAAAAAAATAAGAAAACAAAAAGCAAGCAAACAACAAAAAAAGTGAAACTACTATGTTGTGATACACATTGAGTTCCCAAAGCCCTCTTTTTGCATGTAGATGGCTCTCTCCATCACAAGTCCATTGGAATTGGCCTGAATCACCTCATTGTTGAAAAAAAGCTAAGTTCATCATTGTATAATCTTCTCGTTTCTATGTACAACGTTCTCTGGGTCTACTCACTTCCTTAGCTTCAGTTCATGTAAGTCTCTCCAAGCCTCTCTGTATTCATCCTCCTAAACATTTCTTATAGAACAACAATATTCCATAACATTCATATGAATAAACATAATTTATTCAGCCATTCTCCAACTGATGGGCATCTACCCTGTTTCCAGTTCCTTGCCACTACAAAAAAAGGATGCCACAAACATTTTTGCACATATGGGTCCTTTTTCCTTTTTTATGATCTCTTTGGATACAGGCACAGGTTTTTTAATGATTATTTTATTTTCACATTTTGAATTTTTTAATAATAGCCTTCTATTTTTCCAAATACATGCTAAGATAGTTTTCAACATTCATCTTTGCAGAATCTTGTATTCCAATTTTTTCTCCCTCCCTCCCCTAGAAAAAAAAGGGAATGTTTTAGTTTGGAGAAGAGAAGATTTGCTGGGAGGTAAGTGATAGTTTTTTCAATCTTGTCTCCTTCATTTGGGCAGATAATTTCAACTTTCTGAGCCTCAGCTTTCTCATTTATTAAAAATTTAAAAGGAGATTCTATTCAATGGCCTCTCTGGTCCTGGCTGGTTCTAACCCTAGAATTTAGCAAAGAAACCAAAACATAATAAATGCTTTAATGAATGGTTGTGGATTGATTGATGATCTTGTGATGAGATGATTCAAATATTTGCAGAGGAATAAAATTTATCCTGGGTTGTTAGGATTACTAAGTGGGTAACTCCAGAAGGTTGAGCTAGAACAAAGACAGAGGTAGAAGTTATAGAAAAGCTAACTGGAGCAGATCCCAAAAGGAATTATCTTGCCTGGTAAAGTACTGAGATTCCTGTTGCTAAAAGTATTCCAGCAGAAGGTGAAGTTCAAGGATATTGCAGAGGTTATTGAATGGTTGGATTATACATTTCCTAAATTCTCTCCCAAATCCAAAATTTTGTGATTATCTGATTCTATGGGGATATACGACAGCATAAAACCAGGGCATCTTTAATAAGAAGGATTTGGGGTGCTATTGCCAGACAGAAGAATATGTTTGGCCAGTTAATGTTCTTGTATGTCTCAAATCACACACTGAAAGCACTACCATCTTGACCCTGTTGGAGACAGCCCAGCCCTCTGACCTCAAGAGTCTTGGGAATAACGGCCTTCTTGCAGGAAAGATGGAGATAGCCTGGCAACTGCTCCTGAAGACATTATGGACAAAGTTACTGAAGACCTAAAAAAGAACATTCTTTCTGCCTTAATTCTTGGCACAGGGATAGGGTCCAACATCAGAAACTGATAGGATTTTGCCAGTGGAAATGTCATTAGAGAAAAGACATTAACGTCTGCTTTGCCCCTGTATCCTAAGGATCATGGGACTTTCTATATGACTTCCAGCTGAACCCTTCCATATGTATCTCCTCTCCCATTAGAATGTGAATTTTCTGCTAGCAGACTTTGTTTTACTTTTCTATTTATATTCCCAGCCATTAGCACAGTGCTTTGCACATAGCAAGTGCTTAATAAATGCTTTGTTTATTTCTATTTATTCAAACACCTGCCTCTTCTGTCAATGCTTCGGCCAGCATCCATCCCAGAATTTTATCCATTTGAAAAAAAAAAGTCTTTTTGAAAGCTTGTGATTAATCAGTGACCTTATTGGGCCCAGCCCAAGGTTCTGGCTTTTCATATTGGCAACCACAATCTCACCGTCACTAGTCTGTAATGCAACCGGGGTAAAGTTAACTCATTTTCCATATGGTTGGGGGTGCAAAAAACTCAACTTTCCTGTTCATTTTTCCTGGAATGTTTGATCTTTTTCTGTCATGAACATTACACATCACATCTGGGCTATTCAGAGTAATAAAATGTCTTTCTCATTTATAGATGTGGATGATGAGAAGTGTAGATAGTCCAGGGGTTGACTTTCTTAAATACATTCCTCAAGTAGACTCACAGCACCTATAAAATTCTGGCCCTTTTCTAGCAGCTAGGCCTCTGTAATTTTCCACATATATGTTGGGGCACCTGCAAAGACATGTATGCATGTCCTGAAGGTTTGGTCTGGCTACGCCTTTTTCTGCAAGACACGCAGGCTTTTATGAAAATCAGATGGAGTTTGATGTCTTGAAGGATGGTTTGCCTAAGTAGGTACAGTGCAGAGATAAAATTTGGTTGTGTCTGACTCTTCCTGACCTCATTTGGGATTTTCTTGGCAGAGACACTGGAGGGGTTGGCCATTTCCTTCTCCAGCTCATTTTACAGATGAGGAACCTGAGGCACACAAGTTTGCTTGCCCACGATTATATAACTAGTAAGTGTCTGAAGTTGGATTTTGAATTACTAGAACATAGATGATGCTTTCTGAGATGATATAATAGAGATAAGATAATCTAAGATGATTTGGCTTTCTAAGTCAATATGCAGCCTGCAAGAATTCTTATGTACAATAAGCGACCCTTGAGTCTACTTGAATTTGACATTACTGGTATAATCTAAACCCTTCCGTTTTTCAGAGGAAGCAACCAAGGCCCAGCAAGATTAAGAGACTTGCCAAAGATTTTTCAGAGTAATCAATCAATCAACAAGCATTCATTAAAACATTATGTTCCAGGCTCTTTGCTAAATTCTGTGATTAGAACTAGCAGGGACCAGAGAGACCATTGAATAGAATCTCCTTTAAAAAATTTTTTTTTTCCTCAGGCAGTTGGGGTTAAGTGGCTTGCCCAGGGTCCCACAGCCAGAAAGTGTTAAGTGTCTGAGATCAGGACTGGTGCTCTATCCATTTTGCCATCTAGCTGCCCCTCCTTTAAAATTTTTAACAGGATTTTTCAGAGGCGGATTTTGAACCCAGGTTCTCCTCTTACTCTAGGAAAAAATATTCTTTTCCTTGTACCAATGCTGTCTCCTCTCTTTGGATCCTTCAATACAGATATTAATATACTAATATATGCCAGAATCTGAACATGAAGTCGAGATTTTCTTACTCCAAGACTATAGAATTTAGAATTTTTAATTACACTCTGTCATTTCTGGCTATATAAGTTTACTAGCTTTTTAAGGAGATGTTAACATATTAAAATGGTCTTTGTTCAGCTGGGAAAAATGATCATTTCTGCTTGTGTTTACGCTTTTGTTCCCAAAGCTAATTCTTAATGTTAGCACCTGTTTGGCGTCCAAATTATCCCTAAGGAGGATACTCAAATGGACACATGAAATATTTAAAGTTTAATCTACAGTATTAGATTTTTCCCCATCAGTTTTTCAAGCCAAACAACTAACGAAACAGTAAATCCAGCCCAGATTTGCCTTATTTGTACATTTCTGAGGTATAAAATGTTCATACTGAACATTGAACTTATTCAAACTGGCTCCAGGATACATGTAAATGTAACATAAATTACACACATATATTGAGGGCTTTGGGCATGCAAGAACATGTATGTAGACATATATTTGTACATGCACATTTGTATGCATATACACATGTATAGATTCATGCATGTAATAGATACACAATGTAATGTATATATAGTTTCCATATTCCAATACAAGTTCATCAGCAGTTTTTAATTTAAATTTTTTTTTTTACTATAAATTGCCTAGTGAAATTCTAGAATTCAGCTGTCATAAAATTGGACATGAAAAATGAATGGAAATGCAAGAACATTTTTCACTGAAAATGAAATTTAATTACTCTGAGAAAATGCCACGAAATTCCTGGATGGAATTCTATTGTTCAGTTGGGAAAGAAACTCATCCACCACCCTTCTGTACAGTGTTGGGCCTAGGAAAAGGGATCTAGGAAGGTCCCTTTGTTCTATTTCCCTCCCTGGCCCCTATAAACCTCTCCCACAATCTGCTGATTTCCTGAAATTCCCCAATTAGAAAATCATTTATATGTTATTAGAGTTTTAAAAACTAATTATTCCAGAGTGGTTTCAGGAAGTTTTCTTAGTCCCTTCATGTCCCTTAACTGATGTTAATACTGTCCCCTTAGAGATTAACTTCCATAGATTCTCTCTCTAGGGACTGCTATGTGTGTGTAGTGGATAGAGTGCTTGATCTGGTCAGGAAGCCTAAGTTCAAATCCATCCTCACACATTTCCTGTCTATGTGACCCTGGGCTAGTTACTACCTAATCTTGTTTACCTCAATTTTTTTCATTTTTTTAGAATGATCTGGAGAGGGAAATGTCAAACTACTCCAGTATCTTTGCCAAGAAAATCCCATAATCAATAATGGCATTCTTTGGCCAGTGGAGTCATGAAGAGCCAGGAACGACTGAAGAACAACAGAATATTAGAACTTGGAGAGAAGTGGGGAATGCTATTCTGCTGTGAAAAGAAGAAAAGAGAAGTTTGAGCTGGTGGGCATAGCATGGGTGGGGGACAAAGCATAGATTTTGGACAAAGGATTTTTGACAACTTGGATTCAAATCCTATTTTAGATACTCTGAATCTGGGTAAGACACTTAGCACAATGGCTCCTATAGAGCTCATTTTCCAGTGTATTAGTGAAGATCAAAAGTGAGAAATATGGAAAGTCCTCAGCAAACCTCAGAATTCTATATAAATGTCAGTTACTATGATTTTAGTATTTACTTCTTTCCCATGTCCTGCACACTTTGAGGAAAAGGCATTGGAAATAAAGGCAGTGATGAAAGTGGAGAAAGGAGGAAAGTGGGTGTGTGGGGGGGATTGGGACATTAGGAAGAAGGACACTCCTTCCAATGGGTTTAAATCAGGGTCAAGTGTGTGTGCAGCTCGGGGGGCTTAGAAGCAAAATGATGGAGGGGAAGAAAGGGATAGAGGAGAAAAATCATCATGTTTCCCAGGCTGAGCAAGCACTGGGGATGATCTTTTGTGCATCTTCTGGAGAGTGTGAATGTGAGTGTTAAGTATGGGAAGGGGGAAGTAGGGGAGGGAGCTCCAGTGATACCAACTAAGGGCTGTCACTTGTGAAAGAATTTATAAAATAAAGAGTGGATTTTGACCCAAAACGCTAAGGATTATTCACTTGAGTCGGGGATTCTTAACCATTATTCACTTGAGTTGGGGATTCTTAACCCTTTCTGGCTCATGGACCCCTATAACAGTCTAGGGACCCCTTTTCAGAAAAGAATAATCTTTTTTCAAAGCAGCAAATAAAAAACAAGATTACAAAGAAAACCAATTATATTAAAAATGATTATCAAATTTTTAAAAGTTTATAGACTTCTTATTAATTTTAAAAGTTATATTAAAACAATTATTTTTTTCAAGTTCATAGACATCAATTTTGAATAACGTTTCAAAGCAGCAAATAAAACACAGGGTTACAAAGAAAACCAATTCTATTAAAATACAACTATCAATTTTTAAAGTTCATAGACTTCTTATCAATTTTTTGAAGTAATATTAAAATACAATTATCAGTTTTTTGTTTTTTGTTTTTAAGTTCATAGACTTCAGCTGGATATGAGCCTCTGAATTTGAGGCAGGTTCTTTATTTGAGAATTACTTCCGAGTTGCTAAAACAAAGTTACAGCCACTGTTGTTTAACCTTGGGGATTAAGGAGCCTCCTTCCCTCTCTCCTTCCCTCCTCCCTCCTCATGATCTCTTTGCTTGGTGGGGGAAGGGGAGCCAGCGAATGCCCAACTGGACAGCCTTAGAAAGGGTGTGAATTCCTCAGACAAGTGTGTAGGGGGGCGGGGAATGGGAGGGGGGGCTGGGTGGGGGGCAGGATTGTGCTCGAAGATTTCCAGATCTGGAGTAAAGGTGCTACGCTCCCCAAGGATGACCGAATAAGGCTTCCTCCCCTTTGTCCCCTTAGGAGTGCTTAAGGCAGAGATAGGACTCTGTTCTTCCTGGCAGTCCCAAGAAGTCTGCAGTGTTTAGGTTTGCTGAGTACTACTCGGAGTCCTGGCCAGAGGCCCCGGGAGAGGGCTGGGAGCAGGGTTTGTCTCCCCTGCCTTAGGGGGGGTCAGATCCAAGAATGATGCAACCAGAAAGGGGAGGGCATGAGGGACTTGGAAGGGTGGGACCTTCCAATACTTATCTATGATCCTTTTTATAGTCTTAATATTTTCAAAGGTTGTCACATACAGCACCCTGTTTGATTCTTAGAACAATCTTGTGGTATGGGTGGGACAGATGTTATTCTCCCTTTATATCCCAGATACAGAATCTTTAGATCATTGGTTCACAACAGGAAGGGATATCAGAAGACATTCCCCCCCACTTTACAGATAAGGAAATTGAGTCCTAATGGGGACTGATCATGTTAAATGATTTCTCTAAATTCATTCAGGGGTACAGCCCAAAAGCAAGATATTAACTTAGACTTCTATGGAGTTGTCCAATGTTATAAAAGATTTCCTTCACAATGAGCATGCATTATTATACAGGGAAGGAAACTGAGGCTTACAAATTCAAGGAATTGGGTTACACAGTAGAGAAAATACTGGATTTAGAGGCATAAAGACCTGAATTCAAATCCTATAGGAGACATTTCTCAGCTGTATGATCCTGGGGAAGGCATTTATACTATCTGCCTCAGTTTCTTCATTTAAAAAGGGGGGGTTAATAACAGGACCTATTACATGTGCTCATTTTTTGTGAGGATCAAATGAGATCATAAAGTGTTTTGAAACCTTAAAATATTATATAAACATTGATGCTATTTTAACGTACTAGTTGTGCCCTGCTCTTTGTCATGATACTGGGGATTTTCTTGGCAGAGTGGCTTGCCATCTTTCTCTTGCTCGTTTTTCAGATGAAGAAACAGGCAGACAGGTAAGTGACTTGCCTGGAATCATACAAATAGTATCTGTGGCTGCATTTGAACTCGGGAAGATGAGTCTTCTTAATCTAAGCCCTATCTACTGCCCACATAAACATTCAAAATTAATATTAATGACTCGGGTCTGAATTCTCCCCCTTCCCTTCTTCCCTCCCCACCCCAATCCATGGATCTTTCCACAAGCTGCCTGTTGTAGCTGGGTCAGTTACTCAGAATAATAAAGATAGATTTTGGGGTTGGGGGCACTTTGAGCTCTGGAGGGAGATAGAGTGGAGTGGGTAGGAAAATTTGGGACTGAGATGAGCTTTGGAAATGGTCTTTTGATGACAATTTGAGATATCCAGTCAGGAGACTTGGGGTGTGGGTGGGTGTGGGAAGTAAGAGAAGGAAACATTCCTGCCCCTTCCATTATCCATCCGTGCTCCTTTTGGGGCTTGCTTATTAACAGAACTCCTGGCCAAATGTTCCCCTTGTCCTGATCCTTGTGGATCCTGAATGGAGTGTCCTAAGACCTCACTCTAAGGAAGAGTCGGACCTCTGATAAGTCTGGACCTATTTTTACAGCCTTAGGAGCAGACTTTTAATACCGAACATAGTGTTGTTCTGATAGCTGTCTTAAATCCTCCTCTCTCAGTCTGATGAATGAAGTCGACATCCAGCTGGATGTCGACTTCATCCATCCTCAGCCAAGTTCGTTTTTAGTGTCCTTCTCTGCTCCAAATGACCTGATGGGTAGAGTGTGCTGGGACTGGAGTCAGAGGGATCTGTTCAAATCCATCCTCCTTAGACACTCAATAGCTGTGTGAGCCTGCATGAGTCATTTCCCTTGTTTCCTCAACTGTAAAATGGGGATTATAATAGCACTGAGTTTGTTGTGAGAATCAATGCTTGGCACATAGTAGGTGCTATATATACACCTATTTCCTCTATTCCTAGAAATACCCAGGACTTCCTGGGGCTTTGGTATTGCTTCCTCAGATCCAAATCTAGGAAGTTGTGAACCCTTTCAATGACTGCTTTTAAATAATGTTTTCTTAAATAATAAAAAAGCCACACTGCCTTTTTCTTATAATATTAAAAAAAATCCTGGTGCTTAAGGATTATATCTATATCTATATATATCTATATATATCTATATCTATATCTATATCTATCTATCTATCTATCTATATATATATATGTATTGGAGTGGGTGGGACAGGGAATAGGAAGGAGCAGGACAAAAAGAATTGCCTGAAATATTATCTAAAAATTAGACAACCTTTTTTCATCTTTCTGGACCTTAATTTTCTTTTCTTCTCTGAACTCTTTGATCAGGACAACGTCTCATTTTGTCCCTTAATCATACTCTGCCTTAGGTCATCTTTCAAGTTCATGTAAGCTAGGCTGTTCAGTTTGTTTTCAGTTGTGTTCCAACTTTTCATGATTCATTTAGGGGGTGTTGTTCTTGGCAAAAGTTACTGGAGTGATTCGCCCCTTTCCAGATCACTTTACAAAGGAGAAAATTGAGGTAAACAGGATTAAGTGACTGCTAGGAAGTGTCATATGCTAAACTTGAACTCAGGCTCAGCACTTTGTCCACTGTGCCCCCTTGCCATCCTGTTCTTGTCTTTGACTGTTATGTTGCTATTTAATTTCTCATGTTATATTTCTTTTTATGTTTGTTATGAGCTCTCCAACAAGATCATAAGCACTCTGAGGACAAGGACTTTATACATATTATTCTAATTCTAATTAATTAATCTAAAGTAATCTAATATATACATATATTCTAATTCTAATAATGGAGAAGAAAAGGGAAAAAAAGTATTTCTATAGTACCTCCTATGTATATGTCAGACATTGTGCTAAGTGCTTTATAAATATCTTATTTAATAGGTCTTAAAATGATGTTATTAGGTTTATGATGCTGTGAAATTGCATGCATGGTGCCTCTTGACTCATCAGCCAGACAGGCAGTAGAAAGAAGGGCAGTGGTGTCCCGAGACAATAGGTGTCTTTTAGGAGGGAGGTGGAGCCTTTGTCTGGCAGCTTTACTCAAAGAACTGAATAGAACAAGAATGACTGACTACTTTAAGAAAAATCAACAACCCCAAAGCCATGCTGAACAATTCAAACTCTGTCTCTATGAATAGGACAATAGAAAGAAGCAGCCAATGAGTAATGACTTCCATTGCTTTCCCAGCCACACCAGGCATCTGCCCATTGCCAGAATTCTTTGTGGGAATCACAAAACACTTAGAACAGGGATTAGTTACCACCTGAGGTCTGTGAATTTGTCTTTAATATTTTGATAACTGAATTTCAACATAACTGGTTTCCTTTCAATATAATTGGAGACAGGTTGGTGGTGCACTGGACAATATGCTGAGCTTGTCAAGCAGACCTGAATCTGACTTCAGACACAAGCTGTGGGAGGCTGGGTGGCAAGTCATTTAAACCTCTTCAGCCTCAATTTCCGTATGAGCAAGACAGGAATAATAATAGAACCTACCTCCCAGAGTTGTGAGAATCAAATGAGAAACGCATGGTGGGGGGAGGAACTAGGATGTTGGAGAAAAGGCAAAGACTCACTTGGACTCTTCCAAGTTCCCCTCCAAACAATTTTAAGTAACACCTTATAAATTCTGGAGTGACAGAACCCACAAAAGGAGGAGGTGAACAGTTTTCCAGCCCAAGACAACCTAGAAGATTGGCAGGAAGATTGTTGCGCCAGAGTGAGAGTGGAGCGCGGTCTAGCTAGGTATGTGTCAGTATAAGTTGCACTATTGGAGGCCAGAAGCAGATCTTGGAGGCAACTGAATCAGTGGCTACTGTGGCTGCTTTTGGAACTCTCAGTTCACAGATGGCAAGGCAGTCAGACAACTGGTCAGAAAGGAATTACAGAGGTCTTCTTTTGCACTTTCAGAGCTCTGTCACATTATTCATTGTCAGATACAGATTACAGTCTCAGGGCAAAGGGAATCACCGGCACAGTGCCAGTTCTAGGGCTGAAAAGAGTGCTTATGGTCACTCACAGACCACATCACAGGCCAGGAGAGTAAAAAATACACATCTTCTTGGGTCCTTCTACCTTGAAAGAACTGAAGAGATAAAGACTTCCAGAATTAGCTCTGAAAACAGCATCACAAAAACTCAAACTTGGGAAAGTACCCCTTCTATTGTAAGAGAAGAACCAACTTTAATTCAAAGTTAAAAGTCAAGAAAGAGGCCAGAAAAATGAGCAAGCAAAAAAAAATCCTGACGATAGAACATTACTATGGTTACAGAGAAGAGCAAAACACAAACTCAGAAGACAACAAAGTTCAAAACGATTATGTCCAAAGCCTCCAAGAAAATTGTGAATTGGTCTTGGGCCCAAAAAGAATTCCTAAAAGAGCTCAAAAAGAATTTTAAAAATCAAATAAGAAAGGTAGAAAATAATTGGGAAAAGAAATTAAGTGATATAAGAAAATTACAAAATGAGTCAACAGCTTGGTAAAGCAAGTATAAAAAATGCTGAAGAAAATAACACTTAAAAAAAAGGCCAAAATGTAAAAAAGAAACAAAAATCCAATGAAAAGAATGCCTTAAAAAGCAGAATAGGCCTATGTAAGAGGAAGTACAAAAATTCAATGAGGAATATAATTCTTTTTTTAAAAAATTATAGCTTTTTATTTACAAAACATATGTATGATAATTTTTCAACACTGACTCTTGCAAAACCTTCTGTTCCAACTTTTCCCCTCCTTCCCCCCACCCCCTTCCCCTAGATGGCAGGTAGTCCAATACATGTTAAATATGTTTATATGTTAAATCTAATATATGTATGCTTATACAGTCATCTTGCTGCATAAGGAAATTTGGATCTAAAGAGAAAGAAAAAAAAACTAAAAAAGCAAACAGTAACAGAAAGAGTAGAAATGCTATATTGTGGACCATACTCATTCCCTATAATTCTCTGTCTGGGTGTAGCTGATTCTCTTCTTTACTGAACAATTGGAATTGGTTTGAATCATGTCACTGTTGAAGAGAGCCAGGTCTTTTAGAACTGATCATTGTATAATCTTGTTGCCATGCATAATGATCTCCTGGTCCTGCTCACTTCATTTAGCATCAGTTCATGTAAGTCTCTCCAGGCCTTTCTGAAATCATCCTGTTGGTCATTTCCATATTCCATAACATTCATATACCACAATTTATTCAGCCATTCTCTAATTGATGGGCATCCATTCAATTTCCAGTTTTTAGCCACTACAAAAAGGACTGCCATAAACATTTTTGCACATGTGGATCCCTTTCCCTCTTTTAAGATCTCTTTGGATGTAAGCCCAGTAGTAACACTGCTAGATCTAAGGATATGCACAGATTGATAACTTTTTGGGCATTCCAGATTGCTCTCCAGAATGGTTGAATTCATTCACAATTCCACCAACAATGTATTTCTGTCCTAGTTTTCCTGCATCCCCTCCAACATTCATCATTGTCTTTTCCTGTCATCTTAGCCAATCTGACAGGTGGATGTGGTATCTCAGAGTTGTCTTAATTTGCATTTCTCTGATCAATAGTGATTTGGAACACTTTCATATGAGTAGAAATAGTTTCAATTTCATCATCTGAAAATTATCTGTTCATATCCTTTGACCATTTATCAATTGGAGAATGGCTTGATTTCTTATGAGTCAATTCTATATTTTTTGGAAATGAGACCTTTATCAGAACCTTTGAATGTAAAAAATGCTTTCCCAGTTTATTTCTTCCCTTCTAATCTTATCTGCATTAGTTTTGTTTGTACAAAAACTTTTTAACTTAATATAATCAAAATTTTCTATTTTGTGATTAAATCTCTAGTTCTTCTTTGGTCACAAATTCCTTCCTCCTCCACAGGTCTGAGAGGTAAACTTATGTTTTTCTAATTTATTTGTAATTTCATTATTTATGCCTAGATAATGAACTAATTTTGACCTTATCTTGGTATATGGTGTTAAGTGTGGGTCAATGCCTAGTTTCTGCCATATTAGTTGGGAAATATAATTCTTTAAAAATTAGAATTGGGCAAATGGAAGCTAATGACTACATAAGACATCAAAAAGCAATAGGTCAAAATTAAAAAAAGAACAAATAGAAGAAAATGTAAAACATTTCATTGGAAAAAACAAATGCTCAGGAAAATAGATCCAGGAGAAATAATCCAAGAATGAATTTTTTTTAAAGATTAGAGATATAATTTTTCAAGAAATTATCAAGGTAAAATGTCCTGATATTCTAAAATCAGAAGGTAAATTAGAAAGGGAAGAAATCCACCAATTGTCTCCTGAAAGAGATACCAAAATGAAAAGTTCTAGGAATATTGTAACAAAATTTCAGAGCTTCCAAGTCAAAGAGAAAATACTATAAGAAGCCAGAAAAAAGCTATTCAAATATTGTGGAACCACAGTCAGGGTAGCACAAGATTTAGCAGCTTTTAAATGAAAAGATTAGGGGCTTAGAGTAGGATATTCCAGAAGGCAAAATAGTAAGGATTACAACCAAGAGTCTTCTACCCAACAAACCTGAGTATAATCCTTAAAAATGCACATTCAGTAAAAGAGGACTTTTAAGAATTCTTAATAAAAAGACCAGAGCTAAATACAAAAATTGACTTTTAAATACAAACCTCAAGAGAAGCATTAAAAGGGTAAACAGAAAAGAGAAATCTTTTTAAAAAAATTATTATAATAGCTTTTTATTGACAGAACATATGCATGGGTAATAATGGGTAATTTTTCAACATTGTCCCTTGCAATCACTTCTGTTCCAACTTTTCCTTTCCTTCCCTCCACCCTCTCCCTCAGATGGTAGGCAGTCTCATACATGTTAAACATGTTAATGTATGTTAAAGTATTATCTTAAATACCAAATATGTATTGTCCATACAGTTCTTTTGTTGCACAAGAAAAATCAGATTTAGAAGGTAAAAATAACCTGGGAAGAAAAAAATGCAAGTAGTCCACATTCATTTCCCAGTGTTTTTTCTCTGGATGTAGCTGATTCTGTCCATCATTGATCAATTGGAACTGAATTGGATCTTCTCAAAGTTGAAGATATCCACTTCTATCAGAATTTATCCTCATTCTTGTTGAAATATACAATGATCTCTTGGTTCTGCTCATTTCACTTAGCATCAGTTCATGTCTCTCCAGACCTCTCTGTATTCATCCTGCTGGTCATTTCTTACAGAATAATAATATTCCATAATATTCATATACCACAATTTACCAACCATTCTCCAACTGATGGGCATCCATTCATTTTCCAGTTTCTAGCCACTACAAAAAGGGTTACCACAAATATTTTGGCACATGTGGGTCTGTTTCCATTCTTTAATTATCTTTTTGGGATATAAACCCAGTAGTAACACTGCTGGATCAAAGGGTATGCACAGTTTGATAAATTTTTGAGCATAGTTCCAAATTGTTCTCCAGAATAGTTGGATCTGTTCACAACTCCACCAACAATGCATCAGTGTCCCAGTTCTTCCACATCCCCTCCAACATTTGTCATTATCTTTTCCTGTCATCTTAGCCAATCTGACAGGTGTGTTAGAGTTGTCTTAATTTGCATTTTTCTGATCAATAGTGATTTGGAATATCCTTTCATATGAGTAGAAATAGTTCAAATAGTGTCAATTTCATCATCTGAAAATTGTCTGTTCATATCTTTTGACCATTTATCAATTGGAGAATGGCTTGATTTCTTATAAATTAGAGTCAATTCTATATATTTTGGAAATGAGGCCTTTATCAGAACCTTTAACTGTAAAAATGTTTTCCCATTTTATTGCTTCCCTTCTAATCTTGTTTGCATTAGTTTTGTTTGTACAAAAGCTTTTTTTTCTATTTTGTGATCAATAATGATCTCTAGTTCTTCTTTGGTCACAAATTCTAGGAAAGAAAAATCTTGAACAGGTTACCTTCATGTTTGAGAAGATGATACTTGTATCTCCTAAGAACTTTCTGATTATTAGGGCAGTTAGAAGGTGTATACATAGATAGAAGGCATAGATATGATGGAATGACATCTTAAAAAGATGAAATTAAAGGATGATGTAACACCATAGTGCTATAAGAAATAATGAACAGGATCATTTCAGAAAAATCTGTGAATATCATGTATGTATATGTATTATGTATATGTATATGTATATGTATATGTATATGTATATGTATATGTATATATATATGTATATATGTGTGTGTGTGTATATGCAGAGAGAGAGAAAGAGAGAGAGAGAGAGAGACAGACAGACAGACAGACACACACACACACACACACACACACACTGGATGACCACTTTGGGAGGAAAAAAACAATACAAGTGTGGGGAAATGGCATTTATTAAGCACCTGCTGTAGGCCTTAGAAGTTAAGCCCCTTTACAAATATCTCATTTGTTAATGGAAATCACTTAAACCTTAAAGCATTATTTTTATAAGTATTAAATTTTTAAAAATCATTATTCTTTGTATACCTTTGTATACCTTGTATACCTACATATTTTGTTTAATGCATTTAAAAATATAACTCTAAGGAAGGTCCCTAGGCTTCACCAGACTGCCAAAAGGAGTTCCTGAGACAAAAAAGGTTGAGAACTTCTGACAAAATCTAACCTTTTCATGAATTTATTTGAAAAAAAAATAAAGAAAAAAAACAAACATTATCTCATTGATCCTCACAACAATCTGAGGAGCAAACACCATAATTATTCCCATTTTATAGATAGGAAGACAGAGTTTAATGATTTGTCCAGCATTGTATAGCTGTGTGAGGCTTATTCAATTTTTCCTGATGTTTTGTTCCATATTTAGATTTAGATAACTTCTTTAGAAGAATTAGCATTTTTTTATCATGAATCCTTTGGGATTGCCTTGAATCATTGTATTGTTAAGATAAGTTATTCACAATTGTTCATTGTACAATATTGTTACTACATACAACATATTCCTGGTTCTGCTCACTACACTATGTATTAATTCTTATGAATCCATGTTTTTTTTTCTGAAATATCTTGTTCATTTCTTATGGTACAAAATATTCCATTGATGAGATTCTAAGTCATTAAGTTGGTTTGGTAGAGAAAGCCTGAAGCACTGAGGGAAGCAAGTTAGGGCACTTTTGGGTTAAATTTCCCATATAAATCTACCTATGGTCCATATCATCTTTGATGAATCCCTTTTGAGTTAGCCCACCATGGTATTCTGCCTCATGGTGACTTTCTCCTCACCTATCCTCATTGCCTCATGGTGCCTTTTTCCTTGTTATGACTAACTCACTCTTGGGGTGCTAAATCCTTTTTTAGGATTTAGCCTGCTAGTCAATGGTGTATTTCCATCTCATGGGGTATTCCCCTTTCTCTTGGTTAATTGTGAGTTCCACTGGGGAACTAATAAATTTTTATTATTAATTGTTAAAACTCCTTTACTTGCTAACTATATGCTCTCCCAACTCTACTTGGTATTTACCATTCCTGGTTCCTATTTTGCCTCTTCATTTTGTCTATAACCAGTTCTCATAAATAAATCTAACCTTTTGCCAGAAAGAAAGACCATTGTGAATTCATCACATAACCGAACCCCAACATTTGATGCTAATTGCTTTCCTCAATCTCATCATTTGAAGTCTACACCAGTCACATCACCATTACATCCATATACCACAACTGTTCAGTCATTCCTCAATTGATGAGCATCCCCTCAAATTCCAGTTCTTAGTCACTACAAAGAAAGTTGATATATTTTTGTACAAATTTGTCCTTTGCCCCTTTAAAAAAAAAAACCTTTGAGTTACAGACCTAATAATAATATTGCTGGATTGAAGGGTATGAATGATTTTATAGCCTTTGGGGCATAATTCCAAGCTTTGACTTTTGTCATTATTCATAAGTCTCAAGCTGCTGCACCCTCTCCCCCCCCCCCCAAAAAAAAAGCAAGGAATTCATGGCCTTAAATCAACATCTCTCTTGGCATTTTATCTGGAAGGTTAAGCAAACTAACTTGACATAATTCTTGGTGCTAGTGACAATCCAAAAGTAATAGGACATCTGGCCATTGCTAGACTGATCATTTGAGTGCATCTCATCCCATCAGCCTGTCTATCAGCACACATATATTTAAAATGTGGCTTATGGACCTGCAGTCCTAACAAAGCAAGGCCACAGACCTTTGAGAAAACATTTGATCTAGTCAGCATTTGCCTTCTCCCCTGCCTTGTTTGGTTTCCATGGAAAGCTGTGTTTGGACTAGAGCTCTGAGTATATTTGTCTCAGGCAGACAATCATTTTCTTTCAGCCTCCCGATGTGGAGAACAGGTGCTAGTGTCTCCAGGAGGTGAAAAAGACTGTGCACTCTAGTAGGAGGGCTCCAGGCTTTCATGCTTTATATGTACAGGCCATCTTTCTGTGGGTGAGCCACTAGGACCATGCCCTGGATCTCTTTGCTGGCATTAGTGTATTTTGTGCAAACCAAAATCAGTTAAGATTGCCCCTCATTGCTTTGGGCCAAGTGCCTCTACTCCATCTTTAGGGATAAAGATGGGGATATTCAGGAGGACTGGATTTCTAGTTCTGAAAACCCATATGGCCTTCCTCCAGTCATTTACCTCTGTGTTTGTTTCCTCACTTGGAAAATAAATGGGAGGAGTGATGTCTATTCACAGTGTTGTTAATTGTAGGATTAGAGAATCAGAGCTATTTTCAACCTTAAGAGATCATTGAGAACAATTTATAGATAAGGAAGCTGGGAGGCTATGGGATTTCTCTAGCTAGTAACCAATCAGTCAACAAGCATATAAATCTGCCGATGTGTCACTAGTCCTGGAGATACAAAGATAAAAATGAAATCATCTCTTCTGTCAGAAATAGGGTGATATATATACATACATGTATGTATATATATGTACATATAATCAAACATAATTATTACATATGGTAAATAATGGAATTTTGTGGAAGGCACTTACTGCTGGTGCAACAGAAATACAAAAGTTAGTATTTGACTAAGTTGAAAAAGAAACTATTTTATATATTGCTTTAAGAAGTTTATTTGAGTCTTAAAAACAATTTTCTTAGAACAGTTCTCAACCTTTTAAAGTGTCATAGACCCCACTGAAGGTTTGGTAAAACCTAGGATGGATCTCTTTTTCAGAACTATGTTTTTAAATAGTTGGAGAGAAGCTAGGGGAAAGGGCAGGAAGGGATCACTTTGGCGAGATACTTGGGGGTAGAAAGGGGGGGAGTAGGTCTGTAATCATCTTTAAACTTTAACTTATTTTGCTTCAAACCTTCTCTCCTCCCTCATTTTTAGCTTCCCTTTAGAATATAATCTGTATTCTGAGTTTGTATTGCTTATTTATATTTATAGCCCAGCAGAGTGCCTGGCACAGAGTGATGCTTAATAAATGCTCCCTTCCTCTATCTACTCTCTCTCCTCTCCCCTCCTCCATCTGTCTGTTTGTCTTTTATATATGTATATATTTATATATACTAGTTGGAAACTGTTAACAGTAATGGTCGCTTACATCTTATGACTTTCTCATCAACACTGTATTTCATTTATCTAAGCGCAATAAAACTTCATGGATACATCATCGAAGCAAACATTGGTATTTAATAGACTATGTGATTGTACAGAGACAGGCAGGATGCAGAGTGCTGTACTGATCACAGACTTATCCTCTCCAATCTGAATATTCACATTCAATGAGCAGCAGGCCTCAAGGCAAAAAGACCAGGAGAATTAATGTGAACAGATTAGAACACTTCTCCCAGAGGGAAGTTTGTTCCTAACTTGGAGGGTAAGTTGAGCCAACATGTGGGTGACAACATCAGTACAGAAAAAGAGCTGGCAGCTTTGAGAAATATAATGTATAGCACTGCACTGAGTGAGAATTTTTGTGTAATTAGACACAATATTAATATTATTGTTATGCATTTTAATAAAGGAGCTTAGTGGCACTCTTGAATGTCACAGGCCTTCATGGCAACTAGACTAAAGACTTATATGGCCTTGGAAAGGGGAGTATTCTATAGATAATGGCAATCAATTTGAATTGGTTAACAATTGATGAGAGAATGAATATTACCAGAAACCTATTCTAATGGACCTTGATTATGTCATTTATTTCTAAATTACCTTTCCCCATCCCTAGTCTAGGGAAATCTAACCAAAGAATTTGCCCCCATACAAATCTGAGTGAGGTTTGGAAGCACAATGGATTAAATATCTTGTAAGGTTGGATGGGGGGAGTCTGAGCAAGATTGAGGAGAGTTCTTTGAGAGAGAGTAAACTTTGAAATGAAGAGTACAGAAAAATGGAAAACTCGATCTCCCAATATGTATGTATCTTCTGTTTATGAATCTGTCTATCATCTAGCTATATCTAAATATTCTGGAAAACTAGGGGTCAATATCAGTTGGCCAAAGGATTTTGAATGTTGTGTAAATTTGGCTGCACTGGAACAAAGTCCTGATTCCCTGGTTACAGCTCTGCTCCCAGCTCTGGAAACTTTGACATTCCAAGGAGGAGTCCTTCTCCCCTGCAGGTCTGCTTGTTCAGCTCCTGAAGAAGATAGGTCTGTTTTCTGATGTGGTTGGTTCGTCTTTTGACTGATGCCCCATAACAAACTTGGTTGGACACTGTACTTTGTGTACATATGAACATAACTTCTGATAGGCTGCCTTCCAAGGCCACCCTTACCTTCCTGAAGCAGTTTTCTCTCCTTGGAGAGGAATATGGTGATAGCTTTCAGTTCTCTATCTCTGAGGAAGATTTTTGGTAGTCTAATCTCTTTTTCCATGATCTCCTTTGGTTACTGTGCTGTGTTTGCTTCACCAAAGTGGTTTCTAATTTCTCTGAAGGTTTCATTTTTGTATTTTGTTTCTTTTTTGCTTCTGCTTCTAGAACACAATCCCTACCATCCACAACCACCCTGTGGGCCTTGGATGCCTTACTCCCAAACTTTTGATGCAATTCATAGTGGCTCAGCTGAATTTCTTGAAATCTGAAATAGGGAACACATGGGATCACAGCTATTTCTGGTTCATCAATCCCTTTGATAGTCTGGTAAAATCTATGGTTCCTTCTCTGAATAATATTTTTAAGTGTACCTCAGCAGTGAACAGTAGTCAGCACTAGCAGTGAACAGTAATCATCAGCAGCAGTCAGCAGTGGTCAACAAGCAGTACTCAGCAGCAGCACTCAGCAGCAGTCAACAGAAGCCAGCAGCAGCAGTCAAAAGCAGTGATGGGGGAAAAAAAAAAACACCAGTTAGCAGTGGTCAACAAGCAGTAGCAGTAGCAGCAGCAGTGAACAATTAGATAACAGTAGTCAGCAGCCGTCATCAGTCAGCAATAGTTGTCAATAGGAGTCAAAACACCAGTTAGCAGTGGTCAACAAGCAGTAGCAGTCAGCAGCAGCAGTGAACAGTTAGTTAACAGTAGTCAGCAGCAACAGCCATCATCAGTCAGCAATAGGAGTCAATAGGAGTCAGCATTAGCAGCAACAGTCAAAAGCAGTCAGCAGCAGCCAAAAACAAAAAAAAAGTAAGAAAGAAAAAGAAGAAAGAAACCAGTAGCCAGCAGTGGTCAAAAAGCAATATTCAGCAGCAGCAAATAACAACAGGAATAGCAGGCAACAGCAGTCAGCAGTTGCAATAGCAGAAACAGCGAGCAGCAGTCAAAAAAGCAGTAGGCCAAAAAACCCAGTCAACAGAAGTCAGTAGTGAGCAACAAGCTGTATTCAGCAACAGTAATGGGTAGCAGTCAGCAAAAGTCAGCAGTAGGAGTCAGCAGCAGTCAGTAGTGATCAACAAGCAGTATTCATCAGAAGCAATCAAAAGGAGTCAGCAGTAGCAGTAGTCAAAAGCAGCAGTAGCAGAAGTCAGCAATAGCTGTCAAAAGCAGTGAGCAACAATCCAAAGCAGACAACAGCATCAGTGAGCAGTTAGTCAACAGTAGCCAGCAGCAGAAGCAGTCAGCAGTCAGCATCAATAGTCATAAGCAGAGAGCAGCAGCAGTCAAAAACAATCAACAGCTCTAGTCAAAAGAGGTGAGTAACAATCAAAAGCAGTCAGCAACAGCAGTTCATAGCAGTTAGCAGTAGTCAAAAGCAGTCAGAACTAGGAGTCAGAAGTAACAATCAAAAGCAGGGAACAACAGTCCAAAGAAGTGAGCAACAATCCAAAGTATTCACTAGTAGCAGTAAACAATAGTCAGTAGTAGCAGTCAGAAGTCTGCAGTCAATGGTCAGTAGTTAGCAGTCAGCACCAGTCAGAAATCAGCAGTAGTCAGAAATGAGGAACAGTCCCAAACAGTGAATAACAAAATTAAAAAAAAAAAATTAGTTAGTAGTCAGCAATGGTCAAAGCAGCAGTATTTAGCAGCAACAGACAACAATAGTTGCAGTAGCAATAGTCAAAAAAATAGTGAGCAGCAGTCAAAAGCAGTTAGCAAAAAAACAAAACAAAAAACCAGCAGTCACCATCGGTCAACAAATAGTACTCAGCTGCAGCAGTCAGCAGCAATAGCAAAAGTAGTCAAAAAACAGGAAAAAAAATAGTAGTCAGCAATAGTCAAGAAGCAGTATTCAGTAGCAGCAGTCAACAGCAGTCAGAAGTCAGCAGTAGCAATAATCAACACTAGCAGCAGTTAGCAGCAGTAGTCAAAAGCAGAAACAATTCAAATTAGTCAGCAGCAGTAGTTAGCAGCAGTTAAAAAGCAATAGCAGTTAGAAGCAATAGCAGTCAGCAGCAGGCAGCATTTGCAGTAGTTAGCTGCAGCATTCAGCATTCAGCAATCAACAGAAGTCAGTTGTCAAAAACCTTCCATAGTAGTAGTCGAAAGCAGCTATCAGCAATATCAGTAGTCCAAAGCAGTGAGCAACAGTCCAAAGCAGTGAGCAACAGCTGTGAACAGTTAGTCAACAGCAGTCAGCAGTTGCAGTAACAGTAGTCAAAGATAATTAAAAAAAAACACTCATTCAGTAGTAGTCATCAGTGGTCAACAAGTAGTAACTCAGCAGTAGCAGTCAGCAGCAATCAAGCAGTATTCAGCAGAAGTCGGTTGCAGTCACCAGAAGTCAATGGTAGCCAGTAAGGAGTACTCAGCAATAGTCTGCAGGAGTTAGCAGTGGTCAACAAGCAATACTTAGCAGCAGTAGTCAGCAACAGTAGCAGACAATAACAGTCCAAATCAGTGAGTAACAATCAGCAGTAGTAGTCAGCAGCAGTGAGAAGTCAGCAGCAGCAGTCAGCAGTCAGCAGTCAGCAACAGCAGTCAGCAGTCAGCAGTCAGCAACAGCAGTCACCAGCAATCAGTAGCAGCAGTCAGAAGCAATCAACAAGCAGTATTCAGCAGCAGAAGTCTGTTGCAGTAACCAGAAGTCAATAGTAGCAGTAAGGAGTACTCAGCAATAGTAGTCTGCAGCAGTTATCTACTGCTGCTGACTGTTGCTGCTGACTGCTGCAGCTGACTACTATAGCTGCTTTCTGCTAACTGCTGCTACTGACTGCTGCTGACTACTTTTGATTACTGCTGCCAACTGTTGCCTGCTACTGCTGCTGACTGCAGCAGCTGAATTTTATAGCTGCTGACTGCTGACTGCTACTGCTGACTACTAACTGCTGTTTGCTGCTGCTGACTACCCACTGCTGCAGCTGACTACTATAGCTGCTTTCTGCTGACAGCTGCTGCTGTTTTTGACTGCTATTGCTGATTACTACTGCTGATTGTTACTCACTGATTTGGACTGTTGCTGATTGCTGCTGATTGCTATTGACTGCTGGTGACTGATGCTGCTGACTTTGCTGACTGCTGCTGCTGACTACCCACTGCTGCAGCTGACTACTATAGCTGTTTTCTGCTGACTGCTGCAGCTAACTGCTTTTGACTGCTGCTGCTGCTGACTACTACTGCTGATTGTTACTCACTGATTTGGACTGTTGCAGATTGCTACTGACTGCTGGTGACTGATGATGCTGAATGCTGACTGATGCTGCTGACTTCTCACTGCTGCTGACTACTACTGTTGATTGTTACTCACTGATTTGGACTGGTGCTGACTGCTATAGATGACTACTGTAGCTTCTGATTGTTGTTCTTTTGTTCTGACTGTTGCTAGAACAGTTGGCAGCAGTAATCAAAAGTAGTCAGCAGCAGTCAGTAGCAGCAGTTAGCAGAAAGCAGCTATAGTAGTCAGCTGCAGCAGTCAGTAGCAGCAGTCAGCAGTAGTAGCAGTCAGCAATAGTCCAAATCAGTGAGTAACAATCAACAGTAGTAATCAGCAGCAGTGAGAAGTTAGCAGCAGCAGTCAGCAGTCAGCAGTAACAGTCAGCAGCAATCAACAAACTGTATTCAGCAGCAGAAGTCAGTGCAGTCATCAGAAGTCAATGGTAGCAGTAAGGAGTACTCAGCAATAGTAGTCTGCAATAGTTATCTACTGCTGCTGACTACTGCTGCTGACTGCTACTGCTGACTGCTGCTGCTGACTGCTGCTGACTACTATAGCTGCTTTCTGCTAACTGCTGCTACTGACTGCTGCTGACTACTTTTGATTACTGCTGCCAACTGTTGCTTGCTGCTGCTGCCTACTACTGCTGATTGTTACTCACTGATTTGGACTGTTGCTGACTGCTACAGATGACTACTGTAGCTTCTGATTGTTGTTATTTTGTTCTGATTGTTGCTAGAACAGTTGGCAGCAGTAATCAAAAGTAGTCAGCATCAGTCAGTAGCAGCAGTTAGCAGCAGCAGCAGTCAGCAGCAGTTAGCAGTGGTCAACAAACAATACTCAGCAGCAGTAGTCAGCAGCAGTAGCAGACAACAACAACCAGAAGCTACAGTAGTCATCTGTAGCAGTCAGCAACAGTCAAAATCAGTGAATAACAATCAGCAGTAGTAGTTAGCAGCAGCAGTCAGAAGCAGTTAGCAGCAGCAGTAAGCAAAAAACAGCTATAGTAGTCAGCTGCAGCAGTGGGTAGTCAGCAGCAACAAACAGCAGTTAGTAGTCAGCAGCAAATAGCAAACAGCAATTAGTAGTCAGCAGCAGCAATCAGCAGCTATAATATTCAGCTGCTTCAGTCAGCAGCAGTAGCAGGCAACAATTGGAAGCAGTAATCAAAAGTAGTCAGCAGCAGTCAGTAGCAGCAGTTAGCAGAAAGCAGCTATAGTAGTCAGCAGCAGCAGTCAGCAGCTATAATATTCAGCTGCTGCAGTCAGCAGCAGTAGCAGGCAACAGTTAGCAGAAAGCAGCTATAGTAGTCAGCAGCAGCAGTAGCAGGCAGCAATTAGCAGAAAGCAGCTATAGTAGTCAGCAGCAGCAGTCAGCAGTCAGAAGCTATAATATTCAGCTGCTGCAGTCAGCAGCAGTAGCAGGCAAAAGTTGGCAGCAGTAATCAAAAGTAGTCAGCAGCAGTCAGTAGCAACAGTTAGCAGAAAGCAGCTATTATAGTCAGCAGCGGCAGTCAGCAGCTATAATATTCAGCTGCTGCAGTCAGCAGCAATAGCAGGCAACAGTTAGCAGCAGTAGCAGGCAACAGTTGGCAGCAGTAATCAAAGTAGTCAGCAGCAGTCAGTAGCAACAGTTAGCAGAAAGCAGCTATAGTAGTCAGCAGCAGCAGTCAGCAGCCATAATATTCAGCTGCTGCAGTCAGCAGCAGTAGCAGGCAACAGTTGGCAGCAGTAATCAAAAGTAGTCAGCAGCAGTCAGTAGCAACAGTTAGCAGAAAGCAGCTATTGTAGTCAGCAGCAGCAGTCAGCAGCAGCAGTCAGCAGCTATAATATTCAGCTGCTGCAGTCAGCAGCAATAGCAGGCAACAGTTAGCAGCAGTAGCAGGCAACAGTTGGCAGTAGTAATCAAAGTAGTCAGCAGCAGTCAGTAGCAACAGTTAGCAGAAAGCAGCTATAGTAGTCAGCAGCAGCAGTCAGCAGCCATAATATTCAGCTGCTGCAGTCAGCAGCAGTAGCAGGCAACAGTTGGCAGCAGTAATCAAAAGTAGTCAGCAGCAGTCAGTAGCAACAGTTAGCAGAAAGCAGCTATTGTAGTCAGCAGCAGCAGTCAGCAGCAGCAGTCAGCAGCTATAATATTCAGCTGCTGCAGTCAGCAGCAGTAGCAGGCAACAATTGGAAGCAGTAATCAAAAGTAGTCAGCAGCAGTCAGTAGCAGCAGTTAGCAGAAAGCAGCTATAGTAGTCAGCAGCAGCAGTCAGCAGCTATAATATTCAGCTGCTGCAGTCAGCAGCAGTAGCAGGCAACAGTTGGCAGCAGTAATCAAAAGTAGTCAGCAGCAGTCAGTAGCAACAGTTAGCAGAAAGCAGCTATAGTAGTCAGCAGCAGCAGTCAGCAGCTATAATATTCAGCTGCTGCAGTCAGCAGCAGTAGAAGGCAACAGTTACCAACAGTAGCAGGCAACAGTTAGCAGCAGTAATCAAAAGTAGTCAGCAGCAGTCAGTAGCAGCAGTTAGCAGAAAGCAGCTATAGTAGTCAGCAGCAGCAGTCAGCAGCAGTAGCAGGCAACAGTTGGCAGCAGTAATCAAAAGTAGTAAGCAGCAGTCAGTAGCAATAGTTAGCAGAAAGCAGCTATAGTAGTCAGCAGCAACAGTCAGCAGTCAGCAGCTATAATATTCAGCAGCAGCAGTAGTCAGCAGCAGCAGCAGTCAGCAGTCAGCAGCTATAATATTCAGCTGCTGCAGTCAGCAGCAGCAGCAGGCAACAGTTAGCAGCAGTAGCAGGCAACAGTTAGCAGCAGTAATCAAAGTAGTCAGCAGCAGTCAGTAGCAACAGTTAGCAGAAAGCAGCTATAGTAGTCAGCAGCAGCAGTCAGCAGTCAGCAGCTATAATATTCAGCAGCAGCAGTCAGCAGCAGTAGCAGGCAACAGTTGGCAGCAGTAATCAAAAGTAGTCAGCAGCAGTCAGTAGCAGCAGTTAGCAGAAAGCAGCTATAGTAGTCAGCTGCAGCAATCCAGCAGTTAAACAAAAAACAGTCAACAGCAGTCAGCAGTGGTCAACAAGTAGTACTTAGCAGCAGCAGTTAGCAGTAACAGTCATAAGCAGTCAGCAGTAGTAATTAACAACAGGAGTCACTAGCAGTAGCCAAAAGCAGTCAACAGTAGCAGTTAAAAGAGTCAGCAGCAATCAAAAGATATCAGTAGAAATCAAAAGCAGTCAGCACAACAGCAGTCAGCAGCAGTCAGCACAACAGCAGTCAGCAGCAGTCAGCAGTAGCAATCATTAGTAGTCAAAGGCAGTCAGCAATAGCAGGAGTCAGCAGTGGCCATCAAAGCAGTGAGCAACAGTCCAAAGCAGTCACCAGCAGAAGAGAATAGTATCACCAGAAGCAATGAATAGTAGTCAAAAATAATCAGCAGCAGTAGCAGTCACAAGTCACCAGCACCAGTTGAAAATAGTTAGCAGTAGCAGTGAACAGTAGTGCAGCAGTCAGCAGTAATAGTCACAAGTAGTGAGCAACAGTCAAAAACAGCAAAGAAAAGCAAAAACAAAATACAAAAAACAAAAAAAAACCCAACAACTAAAAAACAACACAAGTTAGCAGTCAGCACTGGTCAATGGAAGCAGTACTCTAGCAGGCAACAGTAGTTAGCAGTCTCAGTAGCAGTAGTCAAAAACAGCAGCAGGCAGCAGCAGCAGTCAAAAAGCAAACAGTTGTCAGGGTAGATGATTCTTGGTTGTAAATCTGGCTCCATTGCTCTCTGGAATATCATATTCCAAGTCTCTGGAATATCATACTCCAAGCCCTCAGGTTCTTTAATGTAGATGTTGCTAAATCTTGTTTTAGATTGACTGTGGCTCCATTATATTTGAATTGTTTCTTTCTGGATGCTTCCAATATTTTTTCTCTGTCTTGGGAGTTCAGAATTTGATTCCTGGGAATTTTCATTTTGGGATCTCTTTCAGGTGGATTCTTTCAATTTCTATTTCACTTTCTGGATTTAGAATATCAGGACAGTTTTCCTTGATAATTTCTTGAAAGATGTTATTTAGACTTTTTTTTTTATCATGGCTTTCAAGTAGATTTTAAAAGATCTGTCTTGGCTCAATTTTCCATGTCAGTTGTTTTTCCATTGAGTTATTTCATATTGTTTTCCAATTTTTCATTCTTTTGGTTTTCACCTTATTAAAACAAACTTTTCCTACCAATCTTCCACATGATCTTTGGTGTCTTTGAGCTGAGCTCTGAAAACCACCAGAGTTGCTACTGATTCAGAGACCCCAAGGTCTAGTCCTGGTTTCTGAGAACAAACATGGCATCAAAATTAGCTACCCTACTGATGGCAAATTCTTCACTTTGAAAAGGCTACAAAAGCCAAAACTAAAGTGGAGGGAGCATTGGAGCATGATTTTTTGTTTGCAAGTGACTGTGCACTCAAATGCAGCCTCTGAAGCCGAAGTGCAACAAATTATGAATCATTTCTCTGCTGCTTGGGCTAATTTTGGCCTACCAGTGAACACCAAGAAAACATAGCTTCTCCATCAGGCAGCACCATGCCATCCAAATATGGAACCATCAGTTACAGCAAATGATGAAATTCTGAATGTTGTGGATAAGTTCACCTACCTTGACAGTATACTTTTCCAGCGATGTCCACATCGTTGCCACACACACTTTGCCAGAGCTAGCTCGGTGTTTGGGAGGCTCTGAGGGAAAATGTGGGAGAGGAGAGGTATACACTGATCACCGAACTGAAAGTCTGCAGAGCTATTGTACTGACCTCATTGTTGTATACCTATGAACCTGGAAAGTCTATCAGCACCATGCCAGGAAACTGAATCGCTTCTATTTGAATTGTCTTAGGATGATTCTGAGGATCACCTGGCAGGATAAAGTTCCAGACACAGAGGTCCTTTCTCCAACTAACCTGTCAAGCATTCAAACTCTACTATAGAGAGCACAACACATCATTGGGCTGGCTACCTCGTTCGAATGCCAGACATACTCTTGTTAAAATAATTATTTTATGGAAAACTCACGCAGATGTCAGAAAAAAGTGATACAAGGACACAGTTAAGGTCTCTCAAGAATTTTAGATTTGGAGGCAGCTAGGTGGCACAGTGCATAGAGCACCAGTCCTGAAGTCAGGAAGACCTGAGTTCAAGTCTGGCCTGAGACACTTTATATTTCCTAGCTGTGTGACCCTGGGAAAGTCATTTAATTGCCTCTGCAAAAAGAAAAAGTAAATAATAAATTTAGATTTGATTTATGACATGGGAGACACTGGCAAAGCCCACCCAGCATGACATTCCCTCAATCAGAGAAGGCACTGTGCTCTATGAGCACAGCTGAGTTGAATTAGCTCAGAAGAAATGTGAGATGCACAAAATGAGAGAAGCAACCCCCCCCACAAATGTTCATAAGAACTATTTGTTTTTGGCCTGTGGAGAGACCTGAGCTCATATTGGTCTGATCAGCCTCAGCTGGACATACTTGACTGTGACATAGTGCTATGAACCATGTATGATCACCAACAGTCATCTAATTGAAAGAAAATGGAATGGGGAATCAGGAGACCTACTAATAATCTGAGTTAACTTTTCCATGCCTCAGTTTTTCTAGAAGAAATAATGCCTGCTTTCCCTACCTCTCAGCAGTGAGGGTCTCTACTACATGCATATGAAAATGCCATCTATCAGTTATCTTCCTGAGTTTCCGCACTCATTGTAACACCTTTGCTGGCCACATACACACTTATCTTCCCTGCACATGCTCTTGGGATGTTTCTACTCAGTAGAACAGTCTTATCAAAAACTTTCAGTTATATTAGGTTTTTTATCAAAAAACTGAATATTGGTCTTGTGGGCCAGAATTTGTGATCAGTTACAGCTTTGCTGCAAGTACATTTCTAGCACATTTTAAAGCCTTTTTAAAAAAAATTCACTTTTTTATAATGCACTGTTGATTCATTCTTCGTATTACCTCTAAGTTAAAGCTAACCACTGGCGTGTAATCTTTCTAGGCATGTTTATTCCACTGTGCCTAATCCATGGCTGTCAAACTGGCAGATCCTTTAACATCTTAAAGGGATGGGCCTTAGCTGTACAAGATCAAGCTACCTCTAGAGAAGTCTTAGGATTTACCAGGAAATTTTTAATCTCAGCAGTAGTATATTACAGTGTCCTTGGCTAATAAACAGGGAGTTATCATGTGCTAAAATCAGGCAAATAAAAATTGAGTAGGAATGTAATTATAGTGCACATTGCTATGAACGTTAGAATATAAAATCCTTACAAAAAAAGAGGCAGGGTTGACCATTTCGGGCTCAGAAGGAAGAAAGAGATAGTCTCATGTTACCATTGTAGTGCTCTAGAGTGCTAAAGCCTCTGGCTTGGAAGACTGAAGACTGATTTGGAATCCTGACTCTGTAGCTAATGGGCTATGTGACCTGAGAAACACACTTCAATTTTCAGTTCAGTAAAAAGAGAGGGTTGACTGGATGATCTTTAAGGACCCTGCCAGGTGGAAAGGTCAACAAGTATGAGCTTGGTTGCATGGTTATCTGATTCTTTTCCACAATTTTAAAAGTTTTTTTTTCAAATTTTCTTTCCCCATTTTTATAGGCCATTTTCCTATTCTCCTCTCTCTGACCCTTCAGGAACTTAAATTATTTAACCAAAAAGTCTGCTGTAGAAAAAAAATTAGAATGTGTCACTGATTTCTTTCATTTAAAATGAACTGCAGGATTTTCATTGGGTTAGTTATTACTTCTACCAACCTTGATTATAACAATCCGGCAGTAACTCAATGGGCAACTAGGTGGTGCTATAGGGGATAGAGTACCAGAGCTGGGATCAGAAAGTCATTTTCCTGAGTTCAAATCTGACTTCAGACAGACACTAACTGTGTGATCCTGAGCAAATCACTTTATCCCATTTGAGGAAATGTCAGTTTCCTCATCTATAAAATGAACTAAAGAAAAGTCAGACCTCTCCAGTGTCTTTCATAGAAAACCCCAAATGGGGTCATAAGAGTACATGACTGAAAAACCGGAAGCATCTCAGGCTTTATGAATGAAAAAAAATTAAATGTTTCCTATAGGTAATACACTTCATAAATTCTGGGAATACCAATAGGTTAATACAACGAGAAAGGTAAGACTGTTTCAGCTCTCAAGGAACTTATATTCTAATGAGGGAGAGCAATTACAGAAGGAAAGTTTCAGCTGCAAGTTATATGGGAAGGTTCCATGATCCATGTTTACATTGGCAAAGTGGATGGTAACACTTCTCTGTATTATCAGTTTTTGATGTTGAACCTTTTTTTCCCTTCTCTTTTTACCTTTTTATGCTTTTCTTGAGCCTTGCCACTTGAAGATCCAATTTTCTGTTCAGCTCATCTTTTTCATCAAAAATAATTGGAAATCTGATGTTGAATCCTTTTACAGGGCCAAAGACTTTGGGGACCAGAATTTTCTTTCCTAGGTTTCCAGATGCTGTGGCTATGGTTGCAGGTTGCATCTCCATAGTCCTCGGGTCTTTTTCAAGATGACAGCTGAGGATAAAGTTGGAAACATTGTCATTATATTTGGTGCTCTTGGGTTCAGGTGTGGGGTCTGAGAGGAGATGGTGATCAAGTTGTTGGTGATGGTTTGATTTGCCTGGCACATTCTCCCTACTATCTCTCTTTTGGGGTGTCTGGTTGCTTCTGCTAGACCACTAGGCTGACTTGTTTGCCTTTGTGATGGGCAGCTGGTGGGGATGATTGGCACTTGTTTCCCTGAATGATGTCTGAAAGGACTGGGTTGAAAGTAAGACCAGTGGTCTGAGCAATCTTGCCACTGAGCTCCTCCAAATCTCCCAGTCACTAACCAGTTATGTGACTCAAGACAGATGACTTCATTTCCCTGGGATTCCTTAATTTTCCTCATCTGTAAAATGAGGTTTTCAGACTAAATAACCTCTAAAGTTCCTTTTAGTTCCAAATCCATGGTCATAAGACTGATCTTCTGAACCTAGCTGGTCTAGTTCATGCATAACAGATACACAATTCATCTATCTGTTTATCTGTCTCTGGGAGTGACCAGGATAAAAATAGAACTTCTGACAAGAGTACAGCAAATATAGCACTAGAAATCAAGACCTCCAGGGGTTGGTCTTTGGATGACAGATACACAATCCATTTGTCTCTGTCCCTCTTTGTCTTTCTCTTTCTGGAAGTGATCAAACTGAAAACAGAACTATTTATAAGTGGGGAGGGATGTGGGAGATAAAGGATTAGAAGCCAAAACCTCTTGGGGGACTGGTCCTTGGCTGACAAGATACACAGTCCAGCATTTGGTCTATATTTGAGTTCATTAGAATCCCCTGAACTTGACCCCTCTACTGGCAAGCTTTTGAGGACTAAATTTCCCCACAGAATGAGGAGGGATGGAAGGAGAACTTTGAAGAGTTCAAGATACTTCTTCCATTGTGTTTTAAATCATATTTCTAATTGTGGGATAAAAACTTCATTCCCTGTTGAGGGATTTTCAAGCATCAAAGAACTGGTTAGGGAGATATTTTAGGGAGAAGGGACCTTTCCTGGTATCCCTCTACTCCCATTTGGGAAAAAGAAAACAAACACTACACAAGGTCATTGGTTTTGCCCGGGATGGCACCTTATCTAATTCATCCTGAGTCAGAATTATGAGATCATAGGAACAGAGGTCATTGAGCATACCCATTTTGTTTTCATCTGAGGAAGCAGACACAGAGAAAGTAAATGATTGCCCAAGGCCACACCAGCAGTATGAAGTGGGATTTGAACCCAAATTTTACTTTTAGTATTCTTTGCATAGTACCACATTGCCCCTCTAATTCAAATTGATCCTGAGACATACTCCGCCCCTGGATTTCCCTCCTAGGAATTGAGGTTTGGTGACTCCCTTGCCCTCTGAACCCCAAAGAGAAGAATCCAACAAGAGGGAGGAGAAAGAGTTGCTGCTGGACAGGTGCCAACTTGGGCCAGAGGCCACAGGTCCTACATCCCTTAATCTCTATCCAGGAGGATTCTGGACATTAATCATATTACCTGCAGACAAAAGGAAAGGGCAGCCAGATCCTCTTTGTAATTCCAAAAATCACATCAATATAAGAAGCAAAGTGTCCTGACATGAAATGGGAATGGACGCAGTGGAACCATGGACACAGATGAAGCCCAAGTGCTTGCTCATCTGTAAGGGTGGGACATGGCCTGCCAAAAGGCTTTTTTTGATGTTGCCTGAATTGGAAGTACCCTATCTCAAGTGTCCCAGAGTGATGCTGGTCCTTATCTGTATCCTTCTCCCTTCTGATCTCCTCCCCCACTCACTTTTTCTGGGTCACTCCCTCCCCATTTATTTCCCTTTCCCTCCTCTGTGGGATAGGGTTTCCTTTCTAGGACCTCGGCAGCCAATTGGGAAAGTAAACAAAAATAAAAGTCCTAGAAAATCAGGCTTGCTGAAGAGTTTGCTGATCTTCAGGGAGAACCAGACAGGAAATGTGGCCATTAAGGTCTTACTGACATCCCAGATAATGTAAATTCCCTGTTTCCTTTACAGCTGGTGTAGGACTTGGCCTCTCTGACACAGGGATGGAAGATCCAGTTTCCCATTTATTTAGCTGTTGGACACCCTCATGGTGTCTTGGCTTCTATTGATCTATCTCCCCCTTCTTCCCCCCTTGTGGATAATCTGTTTTCTTTTTCTTTTTTTTTTTTCCCTTTTCATCTTGGTCTCTTCCAGAGAGAGAAAGGAACAGAGATAAAGACACAGAGAAAAATAAAGACAGAAAGAGAGAGAGAGAGAGAGAGAGAGAGAGAGAGAGAGAGAGAGAGAGAGAGAGAGAGAGAGAGAGAGAGATAGGTAATAAGACAGTAAAAGAGAAAGAGTGAAGATGAGAGATAGAGAGAGAAAGAGAAAAAAGGAAGAAGGTGAGGGAAAGAGAGGAAAAAAGAAATAGAAGAGAAATAAGAGAAAGAAATAGAAGAGAGGAAGATCCCTCTGGCCAGGATTGACCCAAGAATAGGGAGATGACAAAGTAGCGGGAGAAGAAAGAGAGAGAAGAACTAGAAAAGAGAAGAAAAGGAGAGAAAGGGGAGAGAAAGAAAGAGAGGGAAAGAGGAAGAAAGAAAAGAGAGGGAGAGGGGGGAGGGAGAAGGAAAGGGAGGGAGGGAGAGAAGGAGAAGGAGAGAGAGGTAAAAAGAAAGAGAGGGAGAAGGAAAAAGGGAAAGAGAGAAAAGTAGAGAATGATGGAAGGAGAGGGAGGGAGAAGGAAAAAGAGAGGGAAAAGGAGGAGGAGAAAGGGAGGGAGAGGTAAAGAGAAGAAAGAGGGAGAGAGAGAGAAAAAGGAAAAAAAGACAAAAGATAGAAGAGAAGAAAAAGAGAGAGGAAGGGGAGAGAGAGAGAAGGAGATAGAGGAAGAATGTAAAGAAGAAAGAAAAATGAGGGAGAAATAAAGGAGAGCTAGAAGAGAAAATAAAGAGGTGGAGAAGGGGAAAGAAAGAGGGGAGAGGGAGAGAGAGGGAAAAGAAGGGAGAGGGAGAGAGAGAAAAAGGAAAGTTAGATAAAAGCTAGAAGACAGAAAGAGAAGGAGAGGGAGGAAGAATGTGAAGAAAGAAAAAAGGAGGGAGAAAAAGGAGAGCTAGGAGAGAGAATAAAGAGAAGGGGGAGAGGAGAAAAGGGGGGAGGGAGAGGGAGAGAGACAGACAGACAGAGAGAAAGAGACAGAGACAGAGAGAACGAACAATAGTATGGTCTTTTAATTAGTTTTCATCTCTACTAAACCTGCCTAGATCTTGGTGCAGAGGCTTCCTTCTACAGCAGAAGGGAATGTGATTCTAGGAGCTAGCTCTCATCTGACATCATGTTGTTATTCTTTGCAGTAAAAATATTTCTCCAGAAGAGAACCACTGGAGGTAACTGATATGTTTGCAAAGCAGCAGCAATTAATATGCAATATGTAAAAACCATGTGAGAATTCAGCCTCCTCTGGAGCCAGGCCCAGGATAGTTCTTGCAGTCAGAATTATCCGGGTCTTTGGGGCTGCCATAGGTCAGTGGGGACGGCTCGGTGCATCTCTGCTTAGCTAATTGGCAGCCTCCCGGGGCTGTCATGGCAGTTTATCAGCCAGGCTTTTAATGACTATTAAAAAAAGTAAATAAATAAAGAGGTATCGACCTCTCTTTGTGTGTCTATGAAAGCAATGTTCTCGGGAGCTCCTTCTGGCTGTGACAGGACAGAGTCAGGGCCCAGCCTTTCAAGAGGACCACAGAGACTAGTCAACATCATCATCTGGTGGACAAGGGAAGGGGCCTGTCCTGGTTAAACTATTTACTGAGTATGGGAGCCGGCCCAGGCCCCCGGCTCCAAGGCCAGCCGTCCCAAGCTCAGGTGTACTATGGAACAGACTTTCCCATGCTGAGGACGGTGGGAGTTATTTCCTGCTAGAGGGGAGGTGGCTCTCCAGTTTAGGACAGCATGAAACCAGTGCTAATATCGTGGAATAAGATGATGATAACTAGAATTTATAAAGCACTTTTTAAGGTTTGTAAAGCATGGGTGAGCTCAGTGGATCCTCACCGCCTTATGGGGGAAGTGCTGCCCTTATCCTGGGATTTGAGTGAGAGGAAAGTCACCTACCTTACTTTCTCCTCCAGAGCCATCTGGGTCCAGTGGCCAGAGATCAATCAAAATGGCCAAATATGGCCCTGATTGCAGTGGGAGACTGTCCCTGAGGTCTTTATCCCATCTCAGTCTGAGTACGGCAACATCCATTCTGTAATTAAGGCAAGGTAGGAAAGGAGGCAGAGAATAGCTTCTTTTATCTAGTCAAAAACATTTTTTTTTTTTAAAGATAGCAATGGGGGTGGGGGAACACGAAGAAGGGATGTTAGATCCTCAGGGTTTCTGGCCTACGCAGAAACATTTGCCATTTATTTATTTTGCTGAGACAATTGGGGTTAAGTGACTTGCTCAGGGTCACACAGCCAGGAAGTGTTAAGTGTCTTAGGTCACATTTGAACTCAGGTCCTCCCGATTCCAGAGCTGGTGCTCTATCCATTGCACCCCCTAGCTGCCCTTCCATTTACTCTTGACTTGCCTAAGGAAAAACAAGCTCCTGACTTCAAAGCCAGTACTCTTAGCTATCTGCGACCTTTGTACCTTCCTAAACTTGAAGCTTCCCTGCAAGCATCTCTCATCCTTAGGGCCCTGATTGGGCCATGATTGCAGGTAGTGAGAAAATCTGTTTTTCTAAGTTCCTTGAATATGAGCACAAGTCTTCAATGAGCCTTCCCTTGTCCCACATATTCAGAATCATTTATTAAGTTTGGAGGGTGTAACGTGCCCTCCTGGCAGTTACAATTACTAGTCTGTCCTAGGCCCAACAGAGTACCTTTGACCACTGTCCTCTGCAGTGTGAACTCTACCCGGATCGCCTCCTCTGAGGCCTTCAAAGGTCTCTGGCCACAATCTCTTGAATCTATAGTTTAATAACCGGTAGCGCGTTCAAGAACAGCCACGTGTAATCTTAAAAGCCTTTATTATACCTACTCACATAATGCCCTGACTGATGCCCTGACTTGTTGGTTCCCGAGTGAACACCTGGTCAGAAGACCCATGTGTTCACTACCAAAATCCTTACCTCTTTTGGCTACCCATCTCGGCTTGGCCACCCAGGCTGGGGAGCTAGGGTGAAGAGCGCCAGGTTAAAGAGAGCGATTGCTGCCTACAGTGGGCTTACATAGGGCCTGTGAGGTCACACACACAGCCAATCAGCGAGAGTCACCCATTATGAGGCTATCTCAATATGGCCAGGATTCCACCTACAAGGCAGTCCTAATATCCACAGAAATTACTTCCGGGCCCCAATGATGCGCTGTGGTGCAGCCCATTTAAAGGGCCCTTACAGGAGGGGGGGGGGCATCTTGCCTAATATTTACTCAAGAACAATTTCATATTATTTATTGACCATTGATATTTCAGTATTTTGGGAAACAATAAATTAGAGATAGAAATGTTGACGCTATAGAATGATCTAAAATTGGTCGTATGATTCCCCTCATAAACCAAGAAAATATTATTTCTTCATATGCTTAGAAGCTTACTTTAGTTCTTTTTTTTTTTTTTTTTCTTCTGAAGCCACACAGTCTTTTTCAGAGATCATGTTGTACCTGTCCTTTGCTCTGGAAAAACTGTGAGGGCCTGCAGCCAAAAACAATAGAATTCTGGTAGAAAGGGTCTGGTAGTTCCTTCCAACTTTATGACTCCATATCTCCAGAGAGCCCATTCGGAGAATTGACTGTCCAGTTTGTTGGAGTGCCTTTCGTATAGATGATGGCAACAGTAAGGCTGACATAAGATGTGGTTTAGCTGCATGCAGGGAGTTTTCCATAAGTTATACAGGACCTGTGGGATTTACTTTTTGCCCCGTTCATTGGACATTTGTCCTGTCTCATATTTGTAATTATTATATTGTTAAATAAAGTATGAGTTCTTTGAGGGCTGGGACCTCATCCTACCATTCTATGAGTCAATGTCTAACTTGTTTATTTTATATATAAGGAAGCTGAGAGATTCAGAGAGATAGAATGTATTTCCAATAGTGGTCAAACCAGAAAACTAGCTTAATTTCTATTTTAAAATATAAGAAATCACAGTAGGAATGTGATCAGTCCAGTTAAGTGACAAAAAGGTTCTCTGGTTCTTCTAAATCAGTGAGGAACGTCTGGACCAGGCTGTATAAAGTTCTAGATATCATTTAGTATGACCCTGCCAGGGCAACTGTGGTTCCAGCCATCACATTAAAGGTGAGTATAGGATAATTTTTAAGTTGATAATTTTGTATGGCCTTTGAAATATAAGTATCCAAATGGCCTTTGGCAGGAAAAAGGGTTCCCCAATCCTGTTTTAAATGTTGCTGACAAGCACTCAGATTGCTTTGTAGTTTTTTTTTTCTCATTTTGCTTGTCCTTAGGTATAGTGGTTAGGGAAAAAGTAAAGGCCAAGGCAAGGAAAATGGGTAATTTAAAAAATCTTTTAATTAAAATTTTTTATTAAAACTTTTTATTTTTAAAACATACGCATCGATAATTTTTCAATACTGACCCTTGTAAAACCTTGCGTTCTGAATGTTCCCCTCTTTCCCCCCCCCATCCCTCTTTCCCCTAGATGGCAGATAATCCAATATATGTTAAAATGTTAAAATATATGTTAAATCCAATATATGTGTATATATACATATTTATACAATTATTTTGTTGCAAAAGAAAAATCAGATCAAAAAGAAAAAATGAGAAAGAAAACAAAATGAAGCAAACAAAAAAAAAAAGAGTGAGATATGCTATGTTGTGATCCATACTCAGTTCCCACAATCCCCTCTCTGGGTATAGATAATTCTCTATCACAAGATCACTGGAACTGGCCTGGATCATCCCATTGTTGGGAAGAGCCATGTCTATCAGAATCGATCATCCTTTAATTTTGTTGCTGTGACAATTTCTTTCCTAGTTCTGCTCACTTAACATCAGTTCATGTAAGTCTCTCCAGGCCTTTCTAAAATCATCCTCCTGATCATTTCTTATAGAACAATAATACTCCATAACCTTCATATACCATAATTTATTCAGCCATTTTCCAACTGATGGGCAACCACTCGGTTACAAAAAGGGCTGCCACAAACAGGAAAATGGGTAATTAAAGGGCCCTGATAATGCATGGAATAAACAAAGTCACCCTTGGATAATCCAGTGGTGTCAGAAAACAAATAGAATCTTTTAAGATTTCACATGAGACCCCTGATTTGAGATATATTTAATTTTTACATTAATAATTCCCCAGGGAGACAAAATGATTCATTCATAGGATTTTACTGCTGGAAGCCACCTTAGAAATAATTGTAATCTAGTTATCTTCATCTATGGATGAGGAAACTTGATTTTAGCCTATTTCTTGGCAAGTTCCTCCATCCTGTAGGACACAGCATAATAGATTAAAACATGAAGATCATTTGGAGTCATGAAGACTGGAATGATGCTCTGAATCTTCTTGTCTCCAAGCTAAATATTTCCATTTTATTCAACCCATCCTTTCATGCATAACCAAAGATCTTTCACTATTCTCTTTCACATGAGCTCAAAAATATGGTGCTCAAAAATGAACCCAGTAATTTTGATGTGTTCTGTTTAGGACAGAACACAGTGATACTGTTACTTTGTTTTGCACACAATGCTTCTCTTAACAGAACTGAGGATAGTTCTAAATATTTTTTTTAGGAAACCACGTTGCACAAATTTACCATATTAAGTTTGCAGTTCATTATAACTCCCAGATTTTTATATAGGAACTATTCTTGGCTATGACTTCCTCAACTTGTATTTTTAAAGATGATTTTTTTTCAACCTAAGGTTAAGACTTATCCCTATTAAATTTTTTCTTAGAAAAATTAAGTCTTTTGTTCTAGGCTGTCAAAATCATTTTGGATCCTGATTTTGTCATTCAATAGATTAGCATTTCCTCCTAATTTTGGATCATCTTTAACTTTGATAAGTATGCTTTTAAAATTTCATTTAAGTCATTATACAAATTGCAAATGGACAGGTCCAGGTACAGAGCCCTGAATTTCTTCCCTGAAAACTTACTTCAAAGTGGAGCCATTGATGATTCTTCTTGGGTTTGGCAAATGTACCTAGTTCTGAATCCACCTAAATGAATGATTATCTAGCTTCTATGTCTCCATTTTGTCCATAAGAATAATGCAAAAGACTTCTTTTCTTGCCCTTCTCCAATTATGTAGTCTTTCCTTCTATTCTGTACACAGCTCTTTTTTTTTTGAAAGAATGAACCAATGAATGATTTTCACTTCTTTAAATACAGTTTTGATAGAAGCTATTTTCATAAAATCATTGAACTAGGAGTCGACTTGAGCTCTTTCCCGAGGGATGATTTCCCCTTCATCATATCTTGATCATCCAGTATCTCAAACTCATTAGTAACAAAGTCTGTTTTAACAAGTCCCTGGAAGTTAAGATTAACTAGTCTTTATCAGAAATCTCTTCAAATGTCTAACACTAGCTTATACATATGACAGGAGTTTGTTCATCATAACTCTTGATATTTTTCAACACATGGAAAAGTCTAGGAACCCTGCTATTGGGAGAGTTGTGGTAATATATAATAGAAAGGCCTATGACAGAATCTGGAAGGCTTTTTATTGGCTAGGTGGCAAGAAGTTGGGGTACTCTAAAAAAACACTACTACTAATTCCAATCTTGGACATTTTCTCCTGCTCCTCATTCTTGATTAATCTTGACTCTCTTGTTGACAGTTGTCTGGTGAGAGACAATGTTGAAAGAGGAGAGACCCTAAGACTTAATTCTCATTGAAGTTGACATGAAGTCTGGAAGTACAGGCCTTGGGTCTTTGCCAGCCTAGGTGTTCTTTTGTTTTAGGTGGAAGAATTAGAAATAATGACTTTGTGAAATTAGATTTAGATTAGAAGACAGAGCCAGATTTGAATTCAGGAAGATACGAATTCAGTAGACTTCCTTCATGCCATAGTAAGCCACCAGCCAAGCACTGATCCCATGATAAACAAGGAGTGACCTTTGGGATTCAGCCCAGAAGTCGTGGAGAAAAGGACTCATCCTACATTGATGCCAAATTTGGACACAAAATTGGGAGAACAAATAGGGACTGAACAAAGAATGAGCTTACTACTCTCTCCAGAGCCTAAGGTTTGAGGGGGGAAGAGTGTACCCCCAAGATGTATCTTCTTTATTGCTATATCTTTGAATTAAAATATCCCTTTCTAAAAAATAAATGATAGCTCTAGTTACTGGCATCTAACAATGAGGGGAATATATTCAGTAGGAGCTTGAGCTCATAGCAGGAGAGATTATTCAAATCTCTTAGGAATTTCAAATGCAATTTTGAAATGGTGCTATGTATTCTTGAGCTCAGTTGTTTATAGCTGCAAATGGATCCAGCATTTGTTGGAGCAAATGTCCAGACTCTTCCATGGATGGTTAAGACATTCTTGAACTGGCTTTTAGATTATCTGGATCCCCATTGACCAGAGCCAGTAGTTCTAATGACATATAGCTTTGGGGGATTCAGAAAGATTTTGGCATAGCATCAACTGAACAGTCCTCATAAAGGAAGAGAGAAAGTTTTTGGTATTCTAGGAGAAAAACATACAGAAAGACTATTCTCAAAGGGAAAAGAAAACTGCAGTATATTAAGACAAACTGTTCCTTTAAGAACTAGAACACTGTAAACAGAGAAAGTGAGAAGGAAGCACAATCCTTCAGTAAGAGCTGGTCAATGAGATTGAACAGATAGTGTTTCAAGTTCCAATGAAATAATTACTAATGTCAGAGCAAAGTGTGCTGCTCTATATCACAATGGCATTTTAAGAAAAAATGTATTCCCAAATATTTATTTTCTTATTTGAATCCTTCTCATAAGTCCAGTATTTCCCCCTCTACACAAGGGAATACAATGAAAGCAACCTGATCTTCAGCCTAGATCTGCCACAAAAAAAGAAAAGAGAGATGTTGGACCAGTGACAATAACACAGTGTAAATCCATTGCCCCTCCTGTTCCAGGGGAGTTCAGAGGGCTGAGCAAAACTCTTTTCTCAAGGCTGCTTCATCTATCACAAAGAGGCAGGCCATGTAGTTCAAACTGTATGTGTTGTTTTACAGATGTACAACAGCTGCTTAAAGTGCATAAGACAAGACATTAAGGAGGAGAATGGTTAGCCCATGCAAATTTAAAAGAGGACCGTATTAAAATAAGATGAGGAGAGATTGCAGCACCTGACATTTGATAAGATAGTGGCTTGCCAGTGTACCAAATCATTTGGAAATTTGTCTCAAGAATCTTGATTTTCCATTTCATTTGCTAAGTTCTGCATCATCTAGCACTGAATTTACTTGTACCTCAATAAAAGAAGATGTGGCAAGACAGGCTGTGACTGTCATCAACCTAATCCAGTCAGCAGATCCCCAGAAAATTGCATTTCTGAGTAATGAAAGAACTTGCAGATAAAATCCTTGAGTCATTGTTGATGGTCTCTGAAAGATTTTGAAGAGAGGTGCCCCAAGACAGAAAGCAGGTAACTGATGTGTTTTTTCAAAAAAGGAGACGGTAGATACTTGCACTTTAAATTCCTTATAAAAGTCTCAAAGGCATTACTAAAAGGTTGGGTTTATGAACAATTAATTGTATAGAGACCTAGAACATATTCAGGGATTTATCTAGACAGGTTGTTACATCTGAAGGTCTCCAACATACCTCTAAGATAAGTGACTGGTGTCTCAGATAATCACATATCAGGTATATAAACTGGTTACTGTACCCGAATTGCCTTAGCACTTCAGAATTGCCCTCATGGTAAGTTGATTCCTTACTCTAAGATGTTATCAAGCATGAGGGACACATGAATCATTGAGTTTGCACTCCCTGCATTACATCCCATCAATCAGCCCACTGAGAAGGCAAAAGTGAAGAATATCAGAGAATAGAACTATCCTTTTTTTGAGACTTACCATCTGATCCTGTTCCTGTTGACAGCCAATTTCCTAGAAGCAATTAAGAGTTGAAAGCAAATTTAATATCCACCAAGATATCCTCCTGAAGTGGGCCCAGCTGGACACCGTAGCAGCAGTAGCGGTTCAATCTCTGCTTACCCTGTCTTGAGCTCCAGTCATTCCTCAGCTGCTGCAATAACACAATATAATCAATAACTTTATTTCTGTCTGCATAGGTTGACAAAGTGGATGAAAAGCCATTGGCAGAAAATACCTTGATTTCAGGAATAAATTTGACAACATTTCTTACTATAATCTTGTGGACAGGATGGAAATATATGGGCTGGATAATAATACAGGTTGGTGAGACATATTAACTGATGAATTGAGGTCACTTTGAAAAGAGGTGTCTGGTGGAATGTTCTTGGCTCTAGTCAACCTTTCTATCAGTTTCTTGGATAAAACTATAGATGGTATGTTTCTAAAATTTGTGGATGACATATTGGATAACAATATTAGAAGAAAAAAAGGCAGACTATAATGTTGGGTTGAATCTACAAGATAGCTTTTAATGGGGATGAATGGAAAGTTTTGTACTCATTTTTTAAAAAATCAAATTAGCTTCATATGTATAAGATGGGGGAAGATAGAACTAGTCTTTACTCCATAGTCATCTTCTCCCCAGTCAACAGGAGAAGTTCAACCCTGTTTGTCCTCTTTTACTTTCTGGAACCACAATTAAATCAATTCTCTCATTGCTCTGTTACAGCATATGTCAATCTAGTTCCATTCAGTAGCCAAAACAAAACCCCTCCTTGAAAACCTCTCTCCTCTACATATTGTCTCTTTGAAGACAAGGGTTGCTTTAATTTTGTTTTTGCACCCACAGAGTTTAATGCTCATTCATTTATTCATTCATGTGAATAAAATCTGGGACATTTAGTTTATTGTATGACACAGCAATGTGATGTGGTAGCAAAGAAACTAGATTGATTTGGGGTTGTGGCAATAGAAGTTGAGTATCCAGAACCAGAGATGAGTTAGTCCTGCTGTTCTTTGCCCTTTTCAGACAACATCTGGACAATCGCATTCAGTACGTTTTTTAAAGGAAGAACTTTGTGGCCAAAATGAGGAGTGGAACTAGGAATCTTGTCCTATCAGAACTGGAAAAAGAAACTAGATATGTTTAGCTTGGGGAAGAAAAAATGTGGGGAATGCAGATAGGAGAGACATCTTCGAGTATCTGAAGAGTCATCGTGTGGAAGAATTGTATGTGTTTTTCTTGGCCCCAGAAAGTAGAGTTAGCAGTGATGAGCAGAGGCTAAAAAGAAGCCGATTCTGGCTTGACATAAGGAATAGCTTTCTAACAATCCAACCTTGACCTAAGTAAACTAGTAGACTTCTGGATGTAGCTGGCTTATGGACACTGATGACTGTGAAGCAGAGAACAGGAGATTTTTGGTTGAAAAGAGTATAGAGGAGATTCCTACTCAAGTGTGGAGATCCCATATAATTCTGGGTTTCTGTAATATTGATTATGAAGAAGAAAGAACTATTTATTACATGAACTATTGCTTGTTATATAATCAATTCTCTTGCACGATAATGTTTAAGAGATATTCTGTTCTTAGGCAATAAGATTGATCAGAGCCCAAGATTTTACCCTAGATCTTCCCCAAATTCCCCACCATCACAAACTTTTCCCTAACCATGTTGTCCTAAATACAAGCTGTTTTTACTAGGGCGGGTTTCATCATCATGTTAATGAATCATCTAAACTTATTACTATTATGAAAAATAATTAAAAGTGTATCTTATTTACCTGCCACTAAACAAGCAAAAAGAAACTATTGGCTTCTGAGAGAGGAGGTACAATGGACTGCATGCTGTATTGGGAATTTAGAAGACTGAGTTCAAATGTACTTTCATTATATTTTATATTTCATTTATATTTATATTTCATTATATTTATTAATAATAATTCCATATTATAAATATAGAATGTAATATTCTCTATTAATGTACAATAATGTAGAAATTATAGTACATTTCTATAATGAAAGTGCATTTTAGTTCTGTGATTTTGAACAGGCCTTTCCAACAAGTCTCAGGTTTCTTATCTGTAAATTGAGCATAATAATAACTATACACTACCTCTTTCACTGGGTTCTTCAAATGAGATGACATGCTTAATGCTGTGTAAATGTCAGATATGAATTTGTCTGTTATCATTAGCCATCTCCTGGTAGGAATATAGTGATAACAACATGGTGAATTATGCTTTTTTAGGGAGAGCTATTGTTTGGAAGAATGATGTCAAGTCAACCCACTAGTCATTGAGAGTTTGTCCTTAAAACTGATTTAAAGAACATTAAAGGACTTAATTCACTTGAAAATGACTTCTTTAAAAATTGTGATTCTCAAAATAAAGAAAATCCCTGGATATTGAATGATATTGGTTTCCCATGATCCTAATAATATAATAGTTTGAAATATGACTCAGAATTAGCTGTAGGATCATGGGGTTACCAAATATTAGATCTGGAAGGAATCTTAGAACACAGGATGTCGAGCTGGAAGCAAAGTTAGTTTCATTCTGATCATTTTGTTGTTGCTGTCGAATCATTTTGCAGAACATTTTCAGAATGTTCTATTCTTTGTGACCTCAATGGAGGTTTTTTCTTGGCAAAGATACTAAAGTAATTTTTTAGTCCCTTTTCCAATTCATTTTACAGATGAGGAAACTGAAGCAAATAGGGTGAGATGACTTACCCTGGATCATAGTCAATAATTGTATAAGACCAAACTTAAACTCAGGAAGATGAGCCTTCCCTTGAACTTAGGCCTGGCATTCTATCCACTCTGCTCCCCATAATAGGAATATGAAGACAAAATACTGCCCTCAAAAAGTTTATAAGAAGAAAATAAATTGACTAACAATAACTCAAGTTTCAATAGCATATTACAATTAGCAAGATTTTTTTTCTACTAACCTGTGAGATATGGGTATTATTACCCCCATTTTCCATTTGGGTTAAATGAAGTTTAGAAATTATAAATGACTTAGGATCATTTATGTAGAGTCAGGGATGCCAGTGGCTGTCTAGTTCAATGCTTTCATTTTTACAAATGAAAGGATTAGCTTCAGAGAGATAATGAATTGTCTAAGATCATACAGGTAACTTTAGTAGAGACAAAATTTGAAATCAGGTCCACCATTTTTCCCACTGTGCCATGCTTCTAACTTGCCCCATGTCACACAGGTAGTAGGAGTACAAAAATTCACTATATCTTCTAATCACAAATCCTATTTTTCTAGTTTACCTTCTTATGCTCTTCCTGAGCCCTGTATTTGAAAATCAAATTTTCTATTCAGCTCTGGTCTTTTCATCACAACTGCTTGAAAGTCCTCTATTTCATTGATTATCCATTTTTTAATCTGAGGAGTGTACTTAAATTTTGCTGGGGAGGTGTTTCTTGGTTCTAATACTAGCTCATTGTTCTCTGGAATGTCTTAGTCCAAGCATTCTAATTCTTTGATGTAGAAGCTGCAAATCTTGTTTTTAATACTGATTGTGGCTCCATTATACTTTGTTTCCTTCTGGATGCTTGTGATATCTTGCAATATCTTCTCCTTGACCTGGGAATTCCAGATTTTGGTTATAATATTCCTGGGAATTTTCCTCTTGTGATTTCTTTTATGAGGTGATTGGTGGATTCTTTCAATTTCTGTTTTATCCTCTGGCCTATACTCAGGACAGTTTGATAATTTCTTGAAAGATGATCTCTAGGCTCTTTTTTTTTTTGATCATGGCTTTCATGTAGAATAATCATTTCTAAATGATCTCTTCTGGGTCTATTTTCCAGGTCAGTTTTTTTTTTCCCAGTGAGATATTTCACATTATTTTCTATTTTTTCATTCTTTTGGTTTTGATTGCTTCTTGACTTCTCACCAAATCATTAGCTTCCATTTGCTCCATTATAATTTCTAGGAATTATTTTTCTCAGTGAGCTTTTGTACTTCTTTTCCCATTTGGCCACTTTTTTAAACAAATATTCTTCTCTTCATTAACTTTTTGTATTTCCTTTTGCATAACTTTCATTTCTTTTCCCATTCCCCTCTACTTCTCTCACTTCATTTTCAAAATCCCTTTTGAGCTCTTCCATGGCCTGTGATGAATTCTTATTTTTTTTTGGAGGCTTTGGATGTAGGAGCTTTGACTTTATGTGTTTTGAACTTTCTTGTCACCATAGAAACTTTTTAGGTCAGAATAATTTTTCTTTGTTTGCTCATTTCCCCAGCCTATTACATGGCTTTTAACTGTTTGTTAAAGTAGGCCACTGTTTCCAGGGTGGAGGATGCACTGTCCCCCAAGCTTCAGAAGTTTTGTGCAACTGTTTTCAGAGATGCTTCTAGGAATTTGACCACAAGCACTCTTTTCTGCCCTGGAATTGTAAGGAGAGTCTCTGCTGCACCAAGGTTTTGAGTTCTAATGTGCTAAAGCAACAAAGTTCTTCCTCAGGGCTAGTAAAGAGACCTCCTTTGACCAGTTGTTTGATAGTTATCATCAATGGGCTGAGACCTTCCAAAGCTGCCTCCACAGTACCATTGCCAGTGGATTTCCAAGATTCTCTCATCCTTCCAAGTTGTCTCTGAGCTGAGAGGTCTGGAAAATGCCATTGTTGCCGTTGATTCAGATGCCCCAAAGCCCAGTCCTGGTTCTAAGCCACGGCTAGGGCAGAGCAGCCCGCACCAGGACTTTTCTGGTACAACACACCTTTCCCATTAATCTTCTAAGTTGTCTTTGGCTAGAAAATTATTCCATTCTGAGCACCAGCCCTGAATTCAAATCTGACCTCAGACATTTAATACTTCCTAGATGGGTGACCTTGGGCAAGTCACTTACCCCAATTGCCTCATCAAAAAAGAAAAAAGAAAATTATTCCATTTTATTTTTTGTGTGTATATGTTCTGACTCTAAAATTTGTTTACTCATTATTAAAGGAATTTGGAGGGGTGTGGGAGAGAGCTTGGATGAGTCCTGGCCTTTATTCTTGTTCTACTTTCCAAATTAATATTCCATATTTTATATATATTTATATATATAATATAATATAATATATAATTTTACATTCAAGAAGTATGAGTAGCTAACTCTCTATTACCTCTAGAACAAAATATAAGAAAACTCCTCTGTCTGATATTTATAGTCCTTTATAAACTGACTCCAACCTATTTCCAGGCATATTTAATTTTGCTTTCCTCATGTAATCTATATTTCTGCAAAACTGGCCTACTTTTGGCCTCTTGTATATGACATTTTGTTTCCTATTTCCATAGTGTTTCCCATGTCCAGAATGGTCTTTCTCCTCATCTTTGCTTCTTAGAATCCCTAACTTTTCTTTAAAGCTTAGCACAGGTGAAGCCTTTTATACTGTCAGTGGTTAGTCCTTGCCTTTTGAAATTGGAGAAATTGCTGTTTGTTTACTTTATATGCACACCCATAGGAGAATATAAGCATTTGAGAACAGAGATCATTTTAGCTTTGTCTTTGCAGCCCTAATTTCTGGCATAAGCTTTATCTCACTAGATATTTAGTGACTGTTTATTAAATTTTATCCTTTTAATTAAAATTTTAAAAAAATTGATTTTCTTTAAGTTTCTTTGCATCTTGTGGTTTATTGTTCTTTTGTTCCTCACTTGAAGTAATGAAATGTTTTCAGTGAAATTCATGATTTCAGAAGGATTGGAATAGCTGACTTCTACTCTTCCAACTCCAAGACTCTATGATATACCAGTAAAGATGGATGACTTCTCATGTGTCCCAGTGAAATTGTATTCTTCCTTTAATAAACAACAAACCTCTCTGCCAGGGGATTCACTACAGATAGAGAGGTAGGGAACAGGAGTGGGGAGTTGTGATACTGTGCCAATTATAAAGCTGCAAGGATTAAAAGCTTCAAAACTTTGGTTCTGCTCTCTAGATTAAATCCTTAAATCGAAAAGAAACACACTAGGGATGTAGAAGGATTAATGAGCCCATGAATTGTATACATCTGTACTACTTGGAGCCTACAAACAGTTGAAGTGAAATGGGGTTCTACTTAAGCCCTTCTTGTTACAGATCACAGCTTTAACAACAAACCTTCGAATGATTAGTAGGAAATATAGCTTTTTGATAACTCCTTCTCTGTGTCTCACATCTGACTTCTGTTGACTTATCTAATGCTCAGCTGGTTTCTTTAAGCCATAATACAACCAGCTTACATCTGGTCCTGATGTCACGAGAATATTGACCCAGACTATATGGACTGATTACCTAGAAAGCTTTTGATTCCTCAACACAAAAGGAAAACCTGTAGAACCAGGAACTAGTATCAACTCTTATAATGGGGTTCCCTAAGCAATGTCCAAGAGAATCTGTCTTTGTCAAGAAAGGAATAATGTCAATTCCTTTGAATAATTTTTAACAAAAAATAAATATTGAGTTACCATCAGGGCCACAGTTTCTGGGTGGTTGGTTTTTGCTTTGGCGATCAGGACTCGAAGGAGAAAATGCAATGGATTTAATAGTTTCCAGATGTTCTCCTGGTCCCAGATGAAAACCTTGTCATCATTTACGGTTAATATTTTTGTCAGCAGTAGAGTTTTGTTGTAATACCCCCATCTTAGTTGTACTGACTATTAGTCATCAGAGAAACCCCATATAAGAACTTAATCCTGGGGTCACTTGCAGTATTCCATCTCAGCTCATTTAATTAATAACTTTAGTGGTGTGGCCTTCAGAACTCTCCTGTTGGTATAATAAATGTACTTTGTGACTTTCTCTTTGATGAAAACTATTCACTGGAGTCATTTATAACATGTTATGTCCTACAATAACAATGACTGACTTTGCAGAAATCTTTTGATGGAATGAAAACAAAAATGTTTATGCCATTAACAGATGGCAGCCTTCTTGGATGAAGAGCAAGAGCCAAAAAGGACATATTTTGCAAATCAAAAATGGCCTTTTTCATTGTCGGATTTAGATCAGATGCTTCACACCCTCCAGAGAACACACTTAAACAAGTCTTTCCAGAGAAGATCTCTTTGGAGCATCTGCTAAAAGGAAAATCTTGGTCACTGAGACTACACCATTTTAGCCAGCTGTACTCACTGAGAAGGGGACAGAAATTGGAAAGGCAGAAGTGGCTGTGGGACACAAGTTATAGTAGTTAATGCTGAGCAGATAGTTTAATAAGGATGAGCTTGATTGCAGCTGTACCTCATTTCCTACTGGTGGAATAAGAAGTCTCTTTTGTAAAACTTGTTTTAAGAATGATTATTTCTTGATGAGCAGGTTGATTTCAGAAAAGTTTGGAAAGACTTACATGAACTGATGCTGGCTGAAGTGAGCAGAACCAGGACAACACTGTTCACAGTAACAAGATTACGTGATGATCATCTGTGATGGACTTGGCTCTTCTCTGAGGGTTCAAGACAGTTCTGCTAGACTTGGGATGGAAAGTGCCGTTTGCACCCAGTCAGAGAACTATGGAAGACGAATGTGGATCAAAGCATACTTCTTTCACCTTTTTTTTTTTTTTTCATACTTATGGGTTTTCCCCTTTATTTTGATTTTGATTTCCTAGTATGACTAATATGGAAATATGTTAAAAAGCATTTTTCTGTCTTGGGGAGGAGGGAGGTCAGGAAGGGAAGAAGAAAAAAATTTGGAACTCAAAATCTTACAAAAATGTATGTTTAAAACTATCTTTACTTGTAATTTGAAAAAATAAAATACTATTTAAATAAAAAAGAATCATTTCTAGGCCTCTTTTGGAATCTTAATTAATGGTTATAAATCACCCTGAATAATTACAAATGATTACCATCATGCCTAATGTCAGAATAGACTTGGGAGAAATAATTTACTAGAGAAAAGAGCTTTAAATAGGCTATGGTTAGGTATATGTAAATTTACATACCAATTTACTATATCAATTGTTATTAAGTCATATCCCCGTTTAAACTGACATTTTAAAAAATGTCATATAGGGGGCACAGTAGACAGAGCCCTAACTCTGAAGTCAGGAGGACCCGAGTTCAAATCTGACCTCAGACACTTAACACTTCCTGGCTGTGTGACCCTGGGCTTAACCCCAATTGCTTCAGGGAAAAAAACTGCCATATAAATTCTCATATTCATTGGTGGAATGGACTAAATTAGAAAGTTCACAGATGTGAAAATGTTTAAGTTTCACTGTGGATAGAGCCTGAAGTCAAATCTAACTTCAAATGCTTCCTAGCTCTGTGACAAGTCACATGTCTGTCTGCCTCAGTTTCTTCAACTGTAAAACAGAGATAATCATATCACTGATCCTTCACCTCCTCCCCTCCAAGCTGTTGTGAGAATCAAATGAGATAAGATTTGTAAAATGCTTAGCATAATATCTGGCATACAATATAAATGATGTTGTTATTAACAAGTAAAAGTCATCACTTCACTAGTAAGTGCTGGAAAATAATGGAATTTACTCGGATTGTTATATTTCTATATACATAGAGATATTTATGTGTACAAATGTACATATATGGTTGTACATGTTCATAATGCACACATATACACACCCTATACAGGGAAAATAAAAGATCTGACGCATTACCAAGTCTTGTTTTTGATACCCTTCTGGGGAACTCATGTAATAAAAATTTGCATATTAAGGTTTACAAGGCATTTTACTCATATTGCCTTCTCTGAGTCCTTCCATAGCCCTGTGAGTCAAGTACCATGATTTCCCCCATTTTACAGTTGAGATAACTGAAGCTCAGAGAGATTAAATGATTTTTTTCCAAGGTCAGACAACTGTTAAGTTGTGAGATGAGGTGAGATGTATATGTAGGTTTTCCTGACTCAACATCCATCATTCTTATCTACTTATCCACACTTTGCCTTCTAGTTACTAGAATTTATGCTGCTGGTGGAGAGACTTGGATTCAAATTTCACTTTACCATTTGATAGTTATGGACTTTGAATTTTAGTTTCATTATCTGTAACATGGGAATAATAATACACACAGGAAGTAAATGCTTTGGAAACCTTAAATCATACAAATAAGAATACTGTTAATAATATATTAAAAGAGTTAATTTACTCTTTCTGGTTTTCCACCTCACTGACTGTTTTTCCTAGGTCTTCTTCACTATTTCATATTCTTTCCCTAATCCTCTAAATGTGAGTATCTGCCAATTTTCTATCCTTGATCCTCTCTCTATGGCTCAATGTCATTCATTTATGGTTTCAATAATCACCTCTATGCAGATGACTCCAAGAGCTTTGACATATCCTCATCCATCTTTCATAAAGCATTCATTCATTCCAAAGCATTTATTAAGTGTCCATGTCTTAGGCTCAAAGTAATCTTTTTAACACACAAGTGCCAGTTTCTTGTTCAGTAACTTATCCATTATCTGTAGCTGTGGTTTCCAAACTTTTTCAATCACACATTCCTATCAAAAAATAGTTTTTGAGTCTGTGCTCCAGATATATATATATATATATGTATATATCTATATCTATATCTAATCTATATCTATATCTTTTTATAAATTGTATACAGGTGTCTGTATACACCTGCACCAATGATTATTATATTATATTATGTTATAAGGCTTACATAAAAATATTGTTTAGTCATGTTTGGGTCTTTGTGACCCCATTTGGAGTTTTCTTGGTAAAGATAACTGAAATAATTTGCCATTTCTTTCTCCAGCTCATTTTACAAGATAAACACCAGTTTTACTTACATCCAGTAAGTGTCTGGCCAGATTTAACCTCAGGGAGATGATTCTTTCTGACTCTAAGTCTAGTTCTCTCTCTCTTCTCTATCATCCTGTACCACCTAGTTGCTCTTAACTGTCAACACAAAAATAGACATTTAAAAAAGAGAACAGTTGGGGGAGGGGGAAGGAAATAACCATTTATGTAGCTCCTACCATGTACTAGGCACTGTGCTAAATGCTTTGATAAATATTATTTCATTTGGTTCTGACAATATTCCTGAAAGATAGGTATTATTCCTCCCATTTTATACTTGAAACTGAAGCAGATTTTGGTCTGTTTGTCCGGGGTCAGCTAGTAAGGTTCTAGGGCTGAATTTGAACTCAGGTCTTTCTGAGTCTATATTCTGGTGCTCTATACACTTTGCCACCAGACCATAAAACTTTGCCACCAGACCATAAATATAAAATAGTATTTGGTCTTAGAGTCAAGAGTGATTCACTGGAGTTAATCAAGTATAAGATAATATGGTCAGACCTGTGCTTTAGGAGAAATCACATTTTTTTAAAATCTTGTGTGAGGCTGAGGCTGTTTATTTGAGCTCAGTGTTCCTGCTCTTATGGAAAAAAAATCACTTTGGCAGCTGTGTGAAGAGTTAAGTGGGAAGAATCTTGAGGCAGAACGACAATTGAAATAGTCCAACCAAGAGGTGATGATGAGGGTAGTGGTTGGCTGAATGGAGAAAAGATAAATATGAGAGAAGTGGATGTAGATGTAGAAATGAGTGGAAATTTGTAAACTGATTGAATATGTGTTATAAGTAAGGGAGGTGCTGAGGATGATTTTATTGTTTAGAACCTGGATGAGTGGATAGATGGGAGTGTCCTCCTGGGAAATAGGAAAGGAGGAAGGATTTGAAGGGAAAAGAAAAGTAATGAGAGCTACAGATCACGATCCTTTCACATCTGCTCATTTTGTTGGACTCAGTCTGTTTCACCAAGAAATGAAAAAAGTGAAGGGCTCTCATTTATAGGCTGCTCATTTATAGATCACAGAGCCCTTCCTGGCATAGGATGTTTATGTGCTGGGTGTAGATAATGGCTGGGTGAGGGAATTTTTCTTTTACCTCTAATAGGTGATAGAGTCCTTGTTAAGCTATAACTGCCCAAGGGACCTGTTTCTTGTGAAGAGGAGAAGTTGGGAGTTTTTACAGTCACTGGAAGCCACCAGAAAGATAAGTGAAAAAGAAAGTATTTTTTATATTATAGCTTTTTATTTACAAGATATATGCAGGGGTTATTTTCCAGCATTGATAATTGCAAAACCTTGTTGTTGTTGCAAAGGAAGAATTGTATTCGGAAGGTAAAAATAATCTGGGAAGAAAAACAAAAACAAACAAACAAACAAAAATGCTCACAGTTTACACTCATTTCCCAGTGTTTCTTTTCTGGGTGTAGCTGAGTCTGTCCATCATTGATCAACTGGAATTGGATTAGCTCTTCTCTGTGTTGAAGATATCCACTTCCATCAGAATACATCCTCATACAGTATTATTATTGAAGTGTATATGATCTCCTAGTTCTGCTCGTTTCACTCAGCAACAGTTGATGTAAGTCTCTCCAAGCCTCTCTGCATTCCTCTTACTGGTCATTTATTACAGAACAATAATATTCCATAACCTTCATATACCATAATTTACCCAACCATTCTCCAATTGATGGACATCCATTCATCTTCCAGTTTCTAGCCACTATGAAAAGGGCCGCCACAAACATTTTGGCACATACAGGTCCCTTTCCCTTCTTTAGTATTTCAAAACAAAATTCAGTTCTGCACATATATATTGTACCTAGGATATACTATAAGATATTTAATATGTATGGGAATGCCTGCCATCTAAGGGAGGGGGTGGAGGGAAGGAGGGGAAAATTTGGAACAGAAGGGAGTACAAGGGATAATGTTGTAAAAAAAATTACCTATGTTTATGTACTGTAAAAAAATGTTACAATTATAAAAATTAATAAAAGAAAAAGAAAAAGAAAAAGAAAAAAGAAAGATAATTGCAAAACCTTTTGTTTCAACTTTTCCCCTCCTTCCCCTCCCATCCCTTCCCCCAGATGGCACGTTGACCAATACATGTTAAATATGTTAAAGTATTAGTTAAACACAATATATGTATACATGTCCAAACAGTTATTTTGCTGTACAAAAAGAATCGGGCTTTGAAATAGTGTACAAGGAAATCAGAATTTCAGGTGGACAAAAATAGAGGGATTGGGAATTCTATGTAGTGGTTCATACTCATCTCCCAGAGTTCTTTCACTGGATGTACCTAGTTTAGTTCATTACTGCTCTGAAATAGAAAAGTATTGATGATAATGTGTAAAGGATGTATTATGTTTGTGCTGGAGTAAACCCTAGGATTGACTATCAATAGGAAAGTGGGTTGATTATCTTGCATCTTTCCTCCTTCTGAATGATTGATCTCATACTACTGTCCTTCCCTTCTCCCTGTTCCAACTCTGAAAATCAATGGATTAAACATAAAACCACATAAATCATCAATATTTGCTTATGTCACCAACAAAACCCTGCAAGACAAACTCGGAAGTACCACTTCACACCTCTTAGATTGGCTAAGATGACAGGAAAATATAATGATAAATGTTGGAGGAGATGTAGGAAAACTGGGACACTGAGACATTGTTGGTGGAGTTATAAACTGACCCAACCATCTGGAGAACAATTAGGAACTATGCCCAAAGGATATCAAACTATACTCTTTGATCCAGCAGTGTTACTACTAGATCTTTATTCCAAAGAGATCATAAAAATGAGAAAAGGACGCAGATGTGCAAAAATGTTTGTAGCAACCTTTTTTGTAGTGGCAAGGAACTGAAAAATGAGTGGATGCTCGTCAGTTGGGGAATGGCTGAATAAATTATGGTATATGAATATTATGGAATATTATTGTCCTATAAGAACCAATCAGAAGGATGATTTTAGAGAAGCTTGGAGAGACTTACATGAACTGATACTAAGTGAAATGAGCAGAACCAGGAGAACATGGTACACAGCAACAATAAAACTATGATCAACTGTGATGGACTTAATTCTTTGAAGGCCAATTCCAATAGACTTGTGATAGAGAGAGTTATCCTGCACCCAGAAAGAGCACTGTGGATCACAATGTAGTATTTTCACCTTTGTTGTTGTTATTTGTTTCCTTGTTTTTTTCTTTCTCATTTTTTTTTCCTGTTTTGATCTGATTGTTCTTGCGCAGCATGATAAATGTAGAAATATATTTAGAAGAATTGCACATGTTTAACCTATATTAGATTACTTGCTGTCTAGGGGAAGAGATAGGTGGGAAGGGAGGGATAAAAATGTGGAACGCAATGTTTTGCAAGGGTGAATGCCGAAAACTATCTTTGCATATATTTTGAAAAATAAAAAGCTTTTACTAGTTTTAAAAACCTGCAAGAAGCAACAATAAGATATAGCCTATTTAAAATAACTATAGATGGCATAAATTATCTGGGAATATACTTGCCAAGATAAACCCAGGAACTATATGAATATAAATATAAAACATTTTTATATAAATAAAGTCAAATTTAAACAATTGGAGAAATATTAATTGTTCATGGGTAGGCAGAGATAATATAATAAAAATGACAATTTTACCCAAACTAATCTACTTATTCAATGTTTTTCCAATTAAATTGCCAAAAAATGTTTCACTGAGCTAGAGAAAAGAGGCAAATTCATTTGAAAGAACAAAAGATCAAGAATATCAGAGATTCATGAAAAAAGTGTCAAGGAGGTTTAGCAATGCCAGATCTTTAAACTATATTGTAAGACAATAATGATCAAAACTATCTGGTACTGGTTAAAAAGTAGAAAAGTGGATCAGTGGAATAGCATAGACATTTAACACATAATAATAAATCATTATAGTAATGTTGTGTTTGAGAAATGTAAAGATTTAGCTTTTGAGGTGGGAATTCACTATTTGTCAAAAATAAAATTATTAAGAAAGCTAGAAAGCAGTCTGGCAGAAATTATGTATAGACCAATATTTTTTAAACATTTGTTTTAAACACCATTTGCCAAGATAATGTCAAAATAGATACATGATCTAGATATAAATGGAGATATGATAAGAAAATCAGAAGAACATGGAACATATTACCTCTCAGAATTATGGAAAGGAAAAGAATTTATAAATAAACTAGAGATAGAGAGACTTGTGAGATACAAAATGGGTAGTCTTGACTACATTAAATTTTTTAAAAATTATACAAATAAAACCAATACTATATAAGATCAGAAGGAAAGCAGATGATTAGGGGAATTTTTTTATAGATAGTTTCTCATATAAGCATAAATCATTTCTCAATTGATAATTGGTCAAAGGATATGAACAAAAATTTTTTAATGAAGAAATCAAAACTATATATATGTATTTATTCAAATGAAATAAATGCTATAAATCATTATTGATTAGATAAATGCAAATTAAAACAACTTTGAGATACCAGATCACATAAAGTGATAGAAGGGGAAAATGACAGATGTTGGAGAGGATAGAGAAAAATTTTGAACACTAATACACTGTTGGTGAAATTGTTAACTGATTCAACCATTTTGGAGAATAATCTGAAATTATGACCAAAAAGTTACAAAACTGTACCATTAGTGCAAGAGTACTATTACATCTGTTTTCCAAGATGATTAAAGAAAAAGGAAAAGACCCTATGTGCTCTAAAATATTTATAACAGCTTTCTTTGGGTGGCAAAGAATTGGAAAATGAGAGAATGCCTCTCAATTGGGAGATGACTAAATAAATTGTGGTATATGATTATGATAGAATACTGTGCTCTAGATAATAATAAGTTGGTGATTTTAGAAAAACACAGGGAGACTTACATGAAATAATGAAGAGTTAAGAGAGCAGAACCAAGAGAACATTATATACAGAACAGTTTGAAGAACAACTATTAATTAACAAAAGATTTATGAAGAAGGATGCTATCCACTTCCAGAGAAATAAGTGACAAATAGAAGGGTACACATAGTATTTTTGTGGTGTGTGTGTGTGTGTGTGTGTGTGTGTGTGTGTGTGTGTACATCAATATATGTGTGTATGTATATGTGTGCATGAAATGGTGAACTTTGGGGGCTACCTCAAAATTTAGGATGGGAAGGAAAGGAGGAAGGCAGTTTGGAATTTAAAATGTAATTCGTTACATTTTTAAAAATTTAAAAAAATAAAAGAAAATCACTAGACTATATAGGACCAAATATAATCTTCTTAAGCTAGAATTAAAAGAATGAAATTTGGCTCCAGTAAACCTTTCTTGTCTTATTTTCCACTATTTACCTTCATTTTGTTTTGTTTTTAGCTAGCTTGATTACTAGCTACTAACTCCTCAATCAATAAGCATTATTCATCTGCTATAAGCTAGACACTATCCCCTCATCCCCATTCTCCATTGGTGACTTCAATTTAGGCTCCCCTTTGTCCAGGAAGCCTTCAGTTAAAGGTGATTTCTCTATCCTCAGATTACTTTGTTGAAGTGTGTAAGGAGATCTTTATCCCTATCGCAGCCCACCTTGCGTAATTGATTCCAATTCCAATCTCTTTTAGATTACCAAGGGGTTTGTAAATCCAGAATCTAGCCCGGAGATTTTCACATTGATTTCAGTGAATGTGTTCCAAGCTTTAATCAGTTTAATGGAACCATGGTCTAATTGATATCAATTGTTGCAGGTCGCAATCCTTCCTTGCTTTCACATTTTACCTAATTCCTGTTTATCACAAGGCGGCTCTGGGTGGTGCAGTGAGAAGAGAGAGTCCTGGGCTTGGAGTCAGGAATACTTGAGTTGAAATGTAATCTATGATACTTCCTAGCTGTGTGACCCTGGGCAAATCACTTTACCCTATTTGCCTCAGTTCCTCATCTGTAAAATGAGCTGGAGAAGGAAATGGCCAATCACTGCAGTATTTTTACTAAGAAAACCCCAAATGAGATCATGAAGAGTTGGACATGACTGAAAAATGTTCAACAATAACAGCGATACTTGTATTTTGGATAGATAACTTAGATCAGAGGTACCAAATATTCAAACTCTGGAATACAGCTTGATCCATTAAAATATAATTGAGAAATCTTAAAATAAATAAAAATATGTCAGAGCAGATAAGTGATTTTCTTAGGGAATATGAGGCCCATTGAGATCCTTATGTTTAGTTTCTGAGTTTGACACAAGTGCCTCGTATGGACAATGTCCTAAGTCCAAAACTGAGGAAGAAGAAGACAATAGGCTGATTTATATTGGGGAAATTACACAGTGCTTTTAAAGAACCCTGACATAAAATCCCATTTTTTTTTCTTTTTAAAACCAGTTGTCTTCCAGTAATGTTATGTGGTTACAAATCCCTAAAGCATCAAAATGTGGGTGGGGTGAGCAGGAATTAAAAAGCTCTGGGACTAAAGAAAGCAATGTATCTCCCCACCCTTTCCATATCAAAGCCTCCCAGATGTTTGGATATAGCTGGCTTGTCCCCTTCTATTAATACTTGTATAGCATGATCTTGAGATCCTTTTTGGAGACCTTTTGGACTCTTTCCTAATTGCCAATGTCTTTCCTAAAGCATGACACCCAGAACATCTCCCATACTTCAGATGTAATATAAAATAGGATTCTCACCTCCCTAGTCCTGGTCACTGGGTTTCTCTTGGTATTATCTAAGTTCCCATGAGATTTTTTTTTTTTTTTTTTTTTTTTGGTTATCACAGTATTTGGTCAACCTATATTGAGCTTTCAACCTGATGAAAGTCCCTAATTTTTTTTTTTGACAGATTGCAGTTTATTCACTTTCCCAAAATTACATCTATGAAGGGTAAATAGAGTTGTCCGGGGTTGCATAAAAAATTGTTTCAAAGGCAAAGCTAGAAATAGGTTGCTTTTCCAAGTCTACCTCTTCGGTCATGGAACCATGCTATCTTCTGACCTCTTAAATGGGCCTGCCAAATTCTGAATAGCTCATTTATAAGTTGGCATAACCTCTAGGACACAACTGCTCCATGTTTTGTGTTAATCATAGACAGATATTGTCACATAGAATTTTTCAGTGAGAAGGGTTCTGAATAGATCATCTGTCTATCCCCTCCCCCTTCGGTTATAATTATTTAGATCAGACAAGCAATGGCTAGATTTATCAATCTTTAGATTTATCAATCAACTCTTAAGATGGAGGTGGAAGGTGGGGAGTAATGCTCTGGAATTCAGAAAGAAAAAAAAAAAAGCAGAAAGAAATGTGTTTCTGTACTCTTTAAAACCTAACCCCAGGGAGGTCTAGAAAGACCATTATTTTGCTCGATAAGAGAAATATTTTGGTGCAATGTTTTAAGCAGTGCTCGGTACCATAATGTTTTCCATCATCCTATCCTTCCTTATCTAAGGAGTCACTAGGGATCTGTTAAATATTATCAAGGCTCATGACACATTTTTATTAAAGGGAAGGTTTGGTGGTCAAAAGATTAATATTACAAAGCTGGAAAACAATTCCATTGCCAAGTACCTAAGACTAGTAGACTGATTTGACAGATCTGGCTAGCCTCAAAAAGGTTTTTCTTTAATTAATAAGAGAAAAATTTAAGGAGATTTCCTTTAATTCTTTGTAACTTGGAGATGAACTGTAGCTGGCTGACACTGTAATCTTGTTCTCTGGAGTAACTGGAAACATCTTTCTCACTTTCATTTCGGGTCTGTGCTATTTTTGGCTAAGAAGGAGTCGTTTGGATCCAAGGATCTCAAAGGACTTTTCTGAGATAATTTTATCTTGGAGTTAGTAGGCTGTGATACAGTGCTAGTGTTCCCATTTTATAGAGATTTAAACTGAGTCCGTAGGGCCACTTTCCTACTTAATTTCCTACTTAATTCAAAAGTAAAGCTCTGATTCATTGTCTGCTCTCTCATTAACAACCATGGCATCTCATTCAGCAGCAAAATAAAATAAAATAAAAAATAAAGATCTTTTGTTCTGGAATCAAGTTAAACCAGGTTAAGAAAACTGAATGTTCTCTTGAATTCTGAATTTTTCAGTATAAGCAGAAATCAGCAACTGCTACAAATCAGGATTTGCTTTACAGGGTTTGGTTTATTTAGACTTAAAGTCATGGTAAAAATGTTAATTATTGTTGTTCAATCATATCTGACTCTTTTTGACCCCATTTAGAATTTCTCGGTAAGAATATTTGAACAATTTGCTATTTCGTTCTCCAGTTCATAGATGAGAAAACTGAGGCAAACAGGATTAAGTGACTTATCAAGGTCACATAACTAGTAAATGTCTGAGGCCAAATTTGAACTCAAAAGGACGAGTCTTCCTTACTCCAGGCCTAGAACTCACTACCTAATAAAAATGTTAATATTGAAAATTAAACTTGAAAGAGTATCATGTATATATTTTGTCCTCAGAGAGCTGGTTGTTAAACATTTACTAGCACACCCAGGTAAGATTGTTTCAGCTTTCCAGATCAATGCACTTCAATTTCAACTTCTGGAATGATTCTATGGAATTACAGAATAATATTTTACAGCTAGAAGGCATATTTACACAGTTGACAGATAAGGAAAGGCAGGCAATATAGTAGAGTGAAAATAATATAATTTCATTATTTAAAGGACATTGAGTTTCAATCAGAACTCTGACAACAACTCTTTAGCAAGTCACTTAACTTTCTGGGCTTTCTTAGTTTAAAAGAGCCACTTAATAAGCTGAAGGTCAAAGGAGAGAAAGTGACATTTCAGAACACATAGCAAATATGGTGTAGCACCACTATAGAAAAAGTATTTCTCCTTCTCTTATTATGTTTTTCATGATCTCCTTGGAAATATTTTTCCTGAAGAGAAAACAAAGCAATCCATAAAACTGAAGAATTGACCCCATTTTCCCTTTCCCTTTATTGCTGTAGAACCATTCACATCCCTATGAAATAGGCTAATATCATGCATTTATATGGCAGTTGTGAGAAATGGAATTATACAGAATCTACTTTTATGTAAGTTACCTAATCTTTAAAAAAGCATTATTATGTTATGCCTATGAAATAGGCTTTGTTATTATTCTCGTTTTACAAATTAGGACATCAGTACTGAGAGAGATTGTGATTTGTTCAGGATCATGTGGATACTAAGGATCTGAATCAGAATTTGCATTCAAATCTTCTTGACTCTTAAGTTCATCAGTCTATCCACTATATTAGTTGGGGTGACATAAAATAAGAGTTGATTATTGGAAGGAAGACAGAAATAAAAAAAAAAAAGGAAGGAAGGAAGGAAGAAAAAGAGAAAGAAAAAGATGGAAGGGGGAAAAAAAGAAAAAAGAAAGAAAATTAAAAAAGAAAGAAAAAAGAAAAGAAAGAAGAAGGAAAGAAGAAAGGAAGTGATTTGAAAATTAGGGTGAGTATTGAGGAGGATGGGGGTTGAAATACTTAAATTCAGCCTTCACAAGGAGGAACAATAGTCCATGCCTTTAATGACAATGTGTGATTTGGCTCCCAAACTTTAGCCTTGCCCTCAGTCCTGGAACAGCCTTATTGACATCTCCATAGTACTATGATGAATCTGGGGTCTCAGCTGAACTCAACAAACCCCACTTGGGAGCTCTTTTCTGCCAATAGCCTTTCCTCTTCTTCTGAGCCCTCTCCCACCTCTTCTCCCATTTATGTCAGGAGAGGTGTCTGTTGTTTTTTCTCTGGAAAGGGTGAGACATTTTCCCAACAGTGCTTTCCTGCTCCCTCTTTTAGCCTGTCATCCTTTGGGTAGAGGAGACAGAAAGTCACACTAAAGATATCATTTGGGGGCGGGGGGTGGGAGATAATTTCCGAAGGAATAAACTATTTTGGTTTGAGTTTGGCGTTAGGAGAGCTGGATTTTGGAAACTTTTCTTCTTTTTTTAGGGCTGGGGAGTAAATGGGAAGGAGCATTGATCCTTGAGTCCTGGCAGGGATTGGTATTAATGAAGCCTTGAAAATAGGGATGAGACGCGTACAAATATAAATACCTGCATAGAGACATTTCCAGCTGGGGCTATTCCTCCAGTTCACTTATGTCCCTGCAAGCATCGCTTCAAGTTTGCTGGGTGCTCCTGTTCCTGAATTTTAGCCACTTTTTTCTTTCATTCTCTTTCTTTTTTTTTTTTCCCCTTTTTTCTGAGGCTGGGGTTAAGTGACTTGCCCAGGGTCATACAGCTAGGACGTGTTAAGTGTCTGAGACCAGATTTGAACTCGGGTCCTCCTGAATTCAAGGCTGGTGCTCTATCCACTGCCCCACCTAGCTGCCCCTTTTTCTTTCATTCTCATAAGAATCATCAGTTTGGTGTTTGGTTGCCCTTCACCCACTTGCTCTCACTGCGTGTTTTTGTAGCTGATTAGTATTAGAAGGACCTTTATCACGATCACAAGGAAAGATAAAGCTGTCACCATCCAGGCCATCATGGAATTCAGCAGACCATGATAATTAGTTTCCTAATGGTTCTTGGCAGTCCTAACAAGGGCAACAAACAACTACATTTCTACAGTAGTTGCTGATAGATAAAGTCCTTTATTAATTTTTTTTCTTGTAGAAAAGTCCCTTCTTCCCTAGGATCTGGACGAAAAAATATCTCCTGGGCCAACATCCCCTTCACCACAGGTAGATATTATGAGCACACAGTGAACTACGTGACCTATGATCTGGTCTTTGAAGTTAGCATCAGAGGGATCTTGGGACACCCCAGGACTTAGAGCAGAATCTAGCATCTGGTGACTTGACCTTGGATGGAATCCAAGGAAGGAGTCTTTGTTATGGAAGTACTTGGGTTATTGCCTGCCTTTACATCTCCAGCCTTGCGCAAAGAAAGCACTTAATACATGCTTATTGGCTATTGATTGACTGATCCAACAGACCTCACTCAGTGGTCTTTCTATTGCCAATAACAGAAAGACTCCCTTAATGCCATTTCTGAACATTGTTTGTAGGTAGGTTGTAGAGGGTGACTCAGTGGAAAGAGTCCTGGAATCAGGAAGATATGAATTTAAATAACCCTATCTCAGCTACCTGTGGGATCTTAGGCAAGTCATTTAACTTTTTCTGACTCAGTTTCCCCAATGGAGATAATAATAGCAGCTATCTCAAAGAGTTGTTGTGAAAATCAAATGAGATATTTTTTATACAGCATTTGGCACAATGCAGACCACACAGTAGGCTCTTAATAAATATTCATTCTCTTCCCTCGGGAAAACCCACTGGGATAGAAGTCCCAATTTTAGCTCTATGGCTTTGAGCTACTTAAGCCAAAGAACTAAGACAGCAAATGCCACTTTCAATACATACATTCATACCTATATAGTGTTTAGTCAACTCATCTTCCAAGGTATCTCTGAGATCCTGTTGAATTGATTCAATGATCTTTGTATTTTGCAAAAGATTGGAAAGGGGAAATTTGTGGGGAGAGCAAGGGGGCTTTGTTCTATATACTACCAGTACTTGTAGTACTGGCTTTTGGATCTTTTAAGATCTCTATTCCTTTAGTTCCCCAGCCCTACAGTGAGAGCATGGGCTACTACAATGCCTGATCTAACCTTATTTCTCTGGACCTTTGAGGATTATGTCTATATATGAAGTATGTTAAAATGTTGTTGAGTCATTTTTTTTTCAGTTATGTCTGACTCCATCTTGAGCAAAGACACTGGTAAAATGGATCCTTCCTTTAGGCAAACCTGGTATATAAAAACCTGGATTTAGGCAAAAGGCAAATTAGGGAATTGTTATTGAAGAACTCTCTTTTCAAAAAAGTTCTCAGTGGGCTAACTAACTCCCTCAGTAAGAGTGAGATCTACTAATCTACTTCCCAACAACCATTATACCCTCTCCAGATACTATTCTCACATCCTCAAAGGCCCATTTTTAAAGTCAAGGTATAGCTGCATATTTAAAAAGTTTATAGCTTTTGTTACTATCTTGGTTGAAGTACTGTGTTATAGAGCTAAGATTAATATTAAAATACAGCTGCAGCAAAAACAAGTATTTCATGAAGCAATTGAAACCAAATGTTGTGAAATTATGATTAAAGTTAGTCCCAAAAAGGAGATAAAGAAAGACATTTCCCCCAATCCTTTGCAGAGTAGGGGGCTCATGGGGATGGAGCATCAAATGTAATATCAAGATTTTTAGATGTATAGGTTGATTTTGCTCAACTTTTTCTTCTTTCACTTTTTATTATTCTCCCTCATAATGGATGGCTCTTGGGAGGAAGAAAAGATAATTATAGCTAGCATTTATATAATACTTTAAAAAGCACCTTAATATTTTATTTCATTTGATCTGCCTAACAATGCTGTGCTTTTGGTGTTAGTATTATCCCAGTTTTACAAATAAGGAAACAGAGGTAGAAGGAGGGTAATTGATCAGTTTAGGATCACACAGCCAACAGACAAGCAGGATATAAATTAAAATATTCCTCACTCCAAGCCCAACACTCTACTATGCCAATTAACAGCACATAGGAGAAATATAGTGATGTAAAAACAAAGACATTTATAAAAATCTTTTTCAATAGAAAAATTTAAAAACAGAAGGTCACTTCAGCTCTGTATTGATTGCATATGGTTGATTTCTTTAATGACACAACTAGGTGAAAGTGTTGCATGTAGGTGCATCCCAGGAGGAAGACATAGTAGAGATCTAAAATCAGGAATTTGAATTCGGAAGAATGGTCCTGGATGGGGCTGCCATACATAGATGGTTATTAATTGATTGTTATATCCTACAGCAATTATTTTATAAGATGGTATTGTTTGTATAGGTAAAGCATTGATGAATTTGCATCCAAAATAATAACAAGATACCATTCAAATATAAAAACCAAAAACAAAAAATTCACAGATGAAGGTAACTTCTTTGTTAATATTTATCTGACTCAGTGTCATATAGATAGGGAAAAATAATTTGAACATAAGGCAAGAGATTCGGACTTCATCAAAATGAGAGTTTAACCTTGAAGGTTAAAAGATTTGAGAAGGAAAGGACAGGTGAGAGAAGACGATGAAGGAATGAGGAATTCAGAGAAATAGAAAAACTTGCGTGAATATAGCAAACAACAGAACCAGGGGAGTAATCTACAGCAAAGCATCTTAAACTTTTCCTATTTGTGATCCCTTTTTGCCCAAGAAATCTTTATGCAACCCCAAGTATATAAAATAAGTATATAAATTCAGAAAGAAATTTATTTTAAAACAATTCTTTGGTATTTATGGTATTTGGGATTGATAACTTTATCATTTATTAAAGATGAAAGCAAATATATATGCTAACAAGATACTAATATACTTGCTTATTTTTACATAAAGAATTAAATCTTGACAGAATATCTGATAATGGTTCTGTTGCCAAATTTTTCACAACCCCCACATTGGGTTTTAAGACCCCATATAAGGTATAATCCACAGTTTAAGAAGTTTTGATCTTTACAACCTTAGTGGTGTAAAAGGAAAACAATACTAAAAGAGCAGATCTCAGAGGCAATAATTGATATTGGTTCCAGGGGTTAGATGAAGAAACTTCACTGGGAAGGTGCTGAATGTCACATCCACAGACAGACATAATCACCAAATCGACTGGTTGGCTTACATGTTTTTCTTTTGGATAAGAGACTATTCTATCAAGTTTGGAGGAAATGTGCTGACTAGGAAAAAAATCAATGAAATGAGCGAAAAAGAGAGTTGGACAAGATAAAGAGAAGAAAAGCACAATCACAAATCACCCCTCTTAAAAATCACATATAAAAATTGGCTCTTTTTAAAAGATGTCCAAGGATTTTTAAGGATTTCAATCATCAAGACTTTAAACACCACTTTATGACCTCTGGATTGGTCAAAGCCCATAGTCTTAGAAGGAGGCTTTTCCACTGAGGATTGAGTTGTATTTTGGATGCCTGAAATTTTAGCTGGTATTGCCCTGTAAAGGTGGTATAATGATAAATTATGAATCCAGAAGGCCAAAAATGAAACAGAACAAGAATCTACTAAGAGAATGAGATGAATTCAAAGAAATGAACTTAAAATACAGAGAGACATGGGCAATGTAAGTATTTATTTTGTTGGAGAATGCATGCTTATGATGGGGGATTTATTTATTTATTTTTTGTCATTCTTGTTCATTGAGGGAGAATAGATTATAAACATACAATAAAAATAAATTTATTTTTAAATATAAAAAAAATTTAAAGTGTATTTTGTAAATCTTAGATTTGCCAAAATTATACAGTCAGTTTGAGGAAGTACTCATCCTGATTTTATTTGCACTAACTAGTTCTGTGAAGTCTGTCTAAACCTTAGTTTCCACATCTCTCAAACGATGGGATTGGACTTTTGTTGTTATTTCAATTGCATCTGTTTCTTCATGGTTCCTTTTACAGTTTTCTTGGCAAAGATACTGAAGTGGTTTGCCGTTTTCTTCTTTAGGTTTTTTTTCTCTTCTCTCCTCTCTCCCCAAGATAGCAAGCAATCTGACATAAGTTTTATATACATTCATTTTTAACATATTTTTATATTAGTCATGTTGGGAAAGAAAAATAAGGACAAAAGGAAAAAAAACACTAGAAAGAAAAAACAAAACAAAAAGGTGAAAATAGGACATTCAATCTACATTTAATTCCCACAGTCCTTTCTCTGGTTACGGATAGCATTTTCCATCCCAAATCTCTTAGAATTATCTTGGATTACTGTGTTGCTGAGAAGAGCAAAGTTTATCACAGTTGATCATCACATAATCTTGCTGTTACTATGTGCAATGTTTTTCTGGTTCTATTCACTTCACTTAGCATCCATTCATATAAGTCTTTCCAGGCTCTTCTGAAATCAAACTGCTCATTATTTCTTTTAGAACAATAATATTTCAATAATTCATATACCATAATTTATTGAGTCATTCCCCAATTAATGGATTTCTACTCAATTTCCAATTCCTTGCCACTACAAAAAAAAAACTGCTATAAACATTTTTGCACATGTGAGTTCTTTTCCTTCTTTTATGATATCTTCAGGGATACAGACTCAGTAGGGGCATTTCTGGATCAAAGGATATATACAGTTTTATAGTCTTTTGGGCAGAGTTCCAAATTGCTCTGAAGAATAGTTGGATCAGTGCACAACTGCACCAACAATACATTAGTGTGCCAGTTTTCTTACATCCCCTCCAACATATATAATTATCTTTTCCTGAAATCCTACCAAATCTGATATGTGTGAGGTAGTACCTCTCAGTTGTTTTTAATTTGCATTTCTTTAGTCAATAGTAATTTAGAGCATTTTTTTTTCATATGATTATAGATGGCTTTAATTTCTTCATCTGAAAATTGTTCATATCCTTTGGTCATGTATCAATTGGAGAATGACATAATCTTATAAATTTGATTCATTTCCCTATATATTTTAAAAATTAATCCTTTGGAAGAAACACTGACTGCAAAGGGGTAGAATCAAGGACATACAAAGAAGACCTTGACTAAGAGTCACCTCTTCGTGAGAGATTGTAGCAAAGAAGGGTGGGGAAGGATTCTGAGGACATAAAAGAGAGGATGGAGCAGTTCTGAATAGATAGCTCTTATTTTATGAGTGAAGTAGACATTCAGTTCTTCTGCTAAGAGGGAGGGGAAAGAGGCATTGTAGGAGGCTAGAGGAGAGAAAAGAATGCTTTAAAAAGTTGTGGGAGACAGAAAACAAGAGATCATGGGAGACAATGAGTCAACAGTGCAATACCAGTGTCCAAAAAAGGAAAAATAAAAATAAAATTTAGACCTAGAATTGGAATGTGTTCATAGAAAGGAACATTTTGGTTTGAGAACCACAGTCTTTATGCTATGCTCAGCATTGTTTAGCCTTATATTGGAGCAGAGTCTAGTTTGGGATCCTGGAGCTGAAGCAACAGGAGGAAACCTTAAATGGGGCTGAAATCATTAAAAGCTTGAGAAATAGTTCCTTTGATGAAAGTTTAAAGGAACTGGAATAATTTTAGACTCAAGATGGGAAAATGGCAAGTAAGTACCATTCAGATAATGCCTCATTGTGGTGGGAAAGGTGATATTAGATTCCTGAAAACTAGGCCAATGAATTATAAACCCAAGAAGCAAAAATCTTTAATATTGACTTGCTTTTCAGACTCCTTCCTACCTTAAATATAAATCATATTTTATAATCTTTATAAAGAGAAAAATTTAAACTGTAATATAATCCTTGACCCAATGTGCCCAAATCTTGGTTCTGTATAGAACCAGAAGAATCTAGGAATTTATCCCTAAAAGATCATTCTCTTTGCCTTATTACTTCCACCCAGAATTTACACTAGGAAATTTTAGCCCAGAACTCATGTCTAAATCTATACCAGGGGAAGAAAGTGGGACTGATGACTTTTCACAACCCTTCCTTAAATTCAATTCACTAGCATATCATAGCATCACCTCTCTGATGTCATGGTTCTTTCCTAGAATGAAGGAGAAACAACAGTAACAAATTTATACCAATTTGCCTAAAAGGACCCCAGATTCTGTAGAGCTCAAAATAACAATGTATATTACAGTTATATTACAGTTTAAATTCTACCCCTTTGCCTCTTTCTAAAATTGGTCCCCTCTCTCATCTTTCCTTCTCCACTATACTCATGTTATATATCAAACAAGGTCAACTCTCCTTCATTCTTAAAACAAAACAAAACAAAAAAAAAACCTTTCAATGCCCTGCCACGTCCTCAGTTTATCCTCCTATATCCTTCTCTATCAATCCAAATCCTGGAAAACACCATTGCTTCACTTCATCTTCCATTCACTTCTTAATTCCTTGCAATCTATATTCCAGCCCACCTCTTGGTGCCTCATCACTGATGTGTCTTGAAGAAGAAAATAACTCACATCAGAAACTTTTGCCAACACTTTAGAAGATAGATTGGAGGGAAGAAACTTTTTCAGCAATGTTTTAATCACGAGATCCAATGGCTTTTTCTCAGTCCTCATCTTTTTTGACTTCTCTGCATCTTGTAATAATACTGACCTCCCCTTATACCTGAGGGATGCTTACTCCACTTAAGTCTCCTTGGCTGGGTGAACAGCCATGATCCTTAATTATAATGGTTTTCCAAAAGACTTTGAGGTCTCATATCTACTTATTCCATGGTTCAATAATCATCAGTTTTATGCAGATGCCTCTAAAGCTATTCCATACAGTTTTACATCAATCTCTCTTCAGAGCCCTAGTTCCTCATTTCCACCTTTCTGATAGATCATTCCATCTGCATATTCTGTCCATACTCTAAAGTTCAATATGTCCAGAACAAAACTTCTTATGTTCTCCCTTTCTCCCACTTTCAAATCCACCCTTTTTTGAAACATTTTTTTTTCTGTAAAGCAGCAATGCAAAAACATTTCAACCTCAGAATGGCTAAATTATTCGGAAGGTTTCCCAAAGAACTTTTGTTTATGTGCCTATATTTATTAATATTTACCAAATTAGAAATTAATATATTTAAATATTATTTTGAAAATAGCTCACCTTGAAAGCGATGTAGATGGTCTCCATACTTTGAGAACTACTTCTAGAAAGGGCATCATCATCTCTTCAATATCTCATGCCATAACCATCATCTTAGAGTAATTATCCATTACTTTGCTCTCACCCCAACTCTTTTACAATCAATTGTCAAATCTTGTCCATTTTACTACTATACTTTCTCATCTATCCCCTTCTCCCAATTTACATGGCCACCATTATAGTTTAGGCTTTTTCTTTACCTCATTCCCTAAAAGTCTAAGATTCTAGTTTCTTCCCTTCAATCTATTTTCTATAGTATTGACACGTTCTCTGATTAAGTTATTTTCTTCTTCAAGAAATATCAGTGATGGGACAGCTTGGTGACACAATGATAGAGCACCAGCCCTGGACTCAGAAGGACCTGAATTCAAATTTGACCTCAGTTACAGTTACTAACTGTATGACCCTGAGTAAGCCCTAATTCTTGCCAAAAGAAAAAAAAAAAAGCATCAGTTACTTTCTGATGTCTCTAGGATAAAACAAAAAGTCTTCAATTTGACATTTTAAATTCTATAATTTTAAAAAGTTTCATGGTACAGTGGGAAGAGCTGAGTGAGAGAATTTAAGTTCCAATTGCATTTTTGATGCTTATTACTTGGATCACCAATGTAAGTTATATATTCCTTCAAGGCACCTTTACCCTCAATTGTGAAATTAGAAGGCTGAACTATATGGCCTTTCTTATTAAGATTCCAAAATCTGAATTCAGATTACCCTTCAAGTCTTTTTTTAGCATTAGTTTTTTCATTAATTCTTTAAATTTCTTGCTTCTGTGTACTATACTTAGAATGTATCCCCTACTCATCTCTGCCTCTTATAACCTTTATCTTTTTTCAAGGGTTGTTTTATTTGAGACTTCCTACAGAAAGCTTTTCCATATCCCCTTAATTGTTCATAGATTGTTTTTTTTTTTCCCTCTTCTCTAAAAATCTTGAATTCCCTATTTACATGTTTTATTCTCAAGTACAATGTAAACTTTTTAAGGGCAGGGACTGTTTTTCTTTTTTAATCTTTATATCTCTGTCCCTTGCATACATAGCTTCCTACACATAATGAGGTGCTCCAAAAATATTTGAATTGAATTGAAAAGAAGCCAACTTTCTTGATTTGTGAAATTTAACAGAGTTTTTTTCTAAGTCCATTGGGAAACCAGCTTTTGGCCTTGTAGGTGTTGCCCCCTGCCATCTGTTTTTCCAAAGTGAAAAAGTAGGGAGGATGAAGACGCTAAAATAAAAAATATATCTGCTTTTCTTCCAAAACACCAAGATCCTTTATGACTTCCATTTTCTTCTGCTCCTTTACTGATAACAATGAAAAATGGTTTTTTGCCACTGCTTTCATTGGCTTAGCATTAGGATTCATAAGAATGCAAATTCTTCCCTGAGGACAAGCACATTTAGGAAATTAAGAGTTTCAGTTTCTTTAATGGAAAAACAGAAAAAGCTTTTAAAAAGGCAAAAAAGGAAACTACAGTACAATCTTGAGTCATGATCCTGGAGAAGTAACAAACTTTATGAACTTGGAATCTCACAGACTTTGTTTGGATGAACCCCTTTCACTCAATGGGGGTTTAAATGCATTCTGCTTTTAGAAAGCTTTTTGTTAAATAGTCAGATCACACATATTTACTCTAACACTTTGAGGGAAACTATGATGGTGTTTGCAATATAAGTTCCTTAGGTAGATATCACCATCCTTTATTTCTTTTCTTGCTGCTGACTGCCTCAGTTTATCCACCATCCATCCCTGAATCACAAAACAAAGGGATGAGGGGGCCAGTTCTTCTCAACATCCTGTATATAGTACAGCTTTTGTCTTAATCATTTTACTCATTCTGCCATCTGAAATGTCATCAATCAGCTTTTTTTCTCATGAAATCCAAGGGCCTTCCCACAAAGCAATGAAATGAAGTAGAGAGAGCACTGTTGTTCTAGGAGCCAGAAAAACCAGGTAACTAATTTGCATTTTGCCATCAACATGATGTATGACTCCAGGCAAATCATTTAAAGTCTTTAGGCCTCAGTTTAGTCATCTGTAAAATGACAGGGTTAGACTTTCTGATCTCTCTGATCCCTTCCAGTTCTCAAAATCAATGACTACATTTGTGGCATCTGACATTGTTGGATGACAGTGATCTGACATTTCCTTCCTTGGAGACATTAATCTCCATCTCTCACTTCTCTCCTCCTCCTCCTCTATACACTGCTGCTGGTCTCTAATCTCTTGTAGGAATTCCATAAGGCTCAATTCTTGACCCTCCGTTGGAAAACTGGTCCATACTCACTGCCTTCTGATTTCTTGATATATCTTCCAAATCTTCAACAATGATTTCTCACCTGAGATCAAGTCTTGTGTTTTCAACTCTCTGCTAGAGTTTTGCCCTTGTATTATCTCCAATTATTTGAAATCTCCTAATGCTTTAAGTCTAATTCATCATCTTTTCCAAAGTATATTTTCCTTCCAAGTTTTTTTTTTTAATCTTTGTCAATGTACCAGCCAGTTACCCAGCCTTGAAACCTGATAGTTATCTTAAACTAATTTATCCCTTCCATTCTGTTAAAGGAATTGCTTCCATGGCAGACAATGCAGATGAGTCACACCATAAAGAGGCAATCAGTGGAACTAACACGTCAAAGAAGCAGTGACTGGTTCACAGGTGTGAGAGCCACTGTTCCTTAGCTGTTAGGCTGCTAGTTAGATGACGTGGGCAACAATTCTCCCAGGTATGCTAATGAGTAATAGATGATAAAGATCTAGCAAATATTTTGAAATTTTCTGGTGCTATGGAGACCAGTCTTGCAACTACTGTGTATATAACATATGTAAGAGGCGTTATTAATCATTCTGAGGATGACATTCTTTGAATTTTCCTTGACTTGTAGTTGCTCAGTGGTCCATCTGGTGATAGAGAAAATAGCATCCTGGATCTAGGGTCAGGAAGACCTGAATTCAAATCCTGCCTCAGACATTTATTGGCATTGTAATCCTGGGCAAGTAGTGAACTTCTGTCTGCCTCGTTTTCCTTAATTGTAAACTGGGGCTGGGAATACCTTACAGGGTTGTTGTGAGGATCAAGTGAAATAACTGTAAAGCACTTAAAATGTCTGGAACATCATAGGTGCTTAATAAATGTTAATTCTCTTCCTTTCTCCCTCCCACATTATCCTTGTATTTGATTGGGTCTGTTTTTGAGGATCTGGCCACCAGGATCTATGTGAGGATGTTCTGTTCTGTCTGTGCGTGTCTACATGCAACCAGATGTTGAGATAAAATGCTCATTTGCAAGAGAGGGAAAAGTTGGTTTGGCTGGAGTGTATGTACTCAAGTTGACATGGAAGAGCTGGATTACAGTCTACACCAGTGTAAGTGTGTTGATCTTTTTATTCTGAGACTCCCCCTAGTGACTTCAAGGAGAAAATACTTTGGGGACATAACCCTCTAAAACACTACCTTTTATCTCCAGATGAAGACAATTGACAAATATTTATTAAGCTCCTCCTAACTTACATGATAAACTTGGTGTCAGGTGCTGGGAAGGATGTGAAAGGGTAATGAATTTAGGCACTGGGGAGTAAGATTTTTTTTTTTTTGAGGAGGGGAATAATCTGACAAAAAAAGAAGAAAATTACTTTAATTATAAATTAGGAGAGACAGGTTCTCTGAACAATTAAGAACTTCCTTCAAAATTTCTGAGACTATTTTTTTTCCTTTATACCATAACTACCTTTACTTTGGTTTAAGTCCTTATCACTTCATGCCTGAGTTATAGCATCATTTTCCATCCATCCTGCTCCCTGATGACAGATTTATCTTCCTAAAATACCACTTTTATCATATTATTTTTCTATGCAAAACCTCCAGTGATTTCCCATCACTTACAGTATAAAGTCTAAATTTCTCTCCTGGTATTTAAGACTTCACTGTCTCACCCCACCCTGCCCATCCAAGCTTATTTGCTATTATTCTCCAACACAAACCATCTGCTCCAGCTTCCAAACATGCTGTCTTGATTTCCTCCACTATGCTTTTGTTTATGCTATTTTTTGGTGCTGAAATAACAACAATAATAGCATATTGACATACAAATAGGTATTTATGTAGCATTTTAAGGTTTACTATAGAGCCCTAATCTTTACCTAGTTCCTTCTTTGTGATGCCTCTGTCAGGTAATACATCATTATCATTTTTCAAATACACAAGGCTCAGATGTAGAGTGACTTGTTCAGTCATACAGTTAGTAGTGTAAGAGCCAAGGTCCAAGCCCAGATTTCCATGCCTTGTGCTTTTTTCTACTATGCCAAATTTCACTGTTTTTGTTCTCCATGTCAGGCAGCATCTTACTATCATTCAAAACCCTGTCCAAAACCTACTTCCTTCCGTTGGAACTCTCCCAAACTACCTTCAGTCTCTTACTGGGGCTCCTTGGGAGTAGGGTGTTCAGGGAGGACTAGTGCCTTTGGTCTGAGAACTTGCTGAGCCCTTTCTAGAGCTGCCCATGTACCTGTCACCCACGATTACCTGTGGCTCCAGGAAGTTAAGGCATGCGCAGTAGCCACATCCAGGTCAAGACAGGTCAAGCCAGATTAGAGCTAACCAAGAGTCCTCCAACCTGTAGTGAGTTAGGAGGATTCTATTCCAAAGATGTCAATTCTTTCCCTGGAAAAATGAGTAAATGAGTATTCCAATCACTGTGAAGGTGGCTGAAGCAGGCACCGTGGATCACTTAGAGCTTGATCAGACATCAAAATGCCAAGGTCATCCACAGCATCCTAGGCCGTTGCCATCCATCTTGAATTTTATCTTGTTACTGGACTTCAATGACTTGGAAAGAAAGAATAAGACTGATGACTTTGTGCAATTCTACCTCATTTCAATTCGTCATGCATCAGTTAAAACAACAACTATAACATGATGTCATTGGTCTTCTAAGAAAATGAAGGCTGAAAACCAGCGACTTTTCATCATTCATTTTTGGAAGAGTGATTTGTCTTGTCTCCTCTACCAGATTCAACTTTTAGTTCAACATTTAATCCAATTCAATCGAATTAAATTAATAACAATTCATTCAACATTTAGCAAGCAACTATTTTTTTGGTTGTTATCCTTTGTTCTTGGAGAGGCCCAAAATGATATCATTGTCAGAGTCGAGCTATAATGTGTCTGACTGTGGCCGATCAGACCGATACAAGCTCGGAATGCTCTGCCACAGGTCGGACACAAATAGTTCATATAAACATTTGGGGAGATTCCCTAACTTTGTGCATCTCATGTTTCTTCTGAGCTAATTCAATTCTGCTTTGCACAAATTAATGTGATTTGGGAAGGAATCAACAAGCATTTATTGTGAACTACATGCCAGGTTCTCTGCTTGGCAATGGGAATACAAAGGCAAAGGTAAAATAATTCCTGCCTTCAAGATGTTTTCATTGCATAGAAGAGGGAAAGTCTTTGGCTAGGTAGAGCCAATGAGCTGAGCTTTGAAGGACAATTAGAATGCTTAAAGGCACTGATGATAATAGCTACATTTTTTATAGCATTCAAGTTTGCAAATCATCTTTTTGGTAACAATTCTTTGAAGAAGTAATTGTATTTTTAAAAGTAAATTTTTTTAATAACTTAAAAAAAATGACCTACATTTCTCAATGTTTCAGAGAACTAACACCGGTGTCAGACTCATTTAGAAATAAGAATCACTAATTAATACATAAGAATCCCAGCAAGCTGTGCATTGATTTAGTTTTCAAATGTGACATTATCTATGCTTTATTATGTTTTAATTTGTTTTGTTAAAAATTTCCCAATTATATTACTTGTGGGAGTATTGAGGGGCATATCCTGTGGGCTCATGTATGTGATACTTCTGTTTTACAACATTAAATTTGTTAAAAAGAGAAAAAAAGTTCAGTGAAAGTTAACTCAATACATTGAAAAAAGTCTGCCATTATCATTAGCTTCCTCCCCATAACCTCCCTTCATCTGCAGGGACATATCATTATATAAATTTGACAGAAACCTCAATTAGTTTTCCCAGGATCACCACGATAATCCCAAGAGTCAGGAATCAGCTTGGGCTGCTTGAGTCAGCATGTTCTGGATGTATTCTATTCCAGCATGCGTCTTTGCATGAGGAAAGCACCCTTTCCAAGGATGAACTTGAGAATATATGGAGGGGGGGGAGATAGGCCCATGAAGTTCAAGTGTCGTCCAGTTTGGCTGGAACACAGTGTAGGAACCAAACCAAGTCTGTCCTTTGGAAAAAAGCAGGAGACAAAATGTTTTGCCTGAGAGTTCTAGAGGGAGAAGGGGAGAGTAGAAAGACGGGCTAAGTAGGTTAGATATAGCTCTTAGAGGGCTTTAAAACACACAGAAAGCAGTTTGTATTTTTAACTTTTATTTACCACAATTTTCTCAACTGTAAAATGGGGATAATATAGCCCTGGAGCTATCTGACACTTATTAGCTGTGTGTCAAATGAGACAATATTTTGAAAGCATTTAAGCACAATGTCTGGCACATAGTAGGTATGCACAATATAAATGCTTATTTCCCTTTCTTCCCCCTTCCTTTTCCTATAGGCAACAGGGAGTTACTGAAGACATTAAAGAAGAAGTGGAATCAAACTTGGACATTAAGCAGATTATTCTGGGAGTGATATGAAGGATGAATTGTGGGAAAAGAGAATCTAAAAATGGGTAGAATGGCAAGAGGTGATGAGGGAGGTCCAGAGCACACACACACACACAAAATCAATATCAATAAAAATTTTAAATTTCATCAGGTGGCAACTTATATAGTCTTACCCAGGGCTAACATGAAGGAAGGAAAAAGAATTAGAGACAAAGGAAACCCACAGAGTCCAGGAGTAAAGGATGGATAAGTTAAGGAGATCATGTTGAAATTCATTTATTCAAAAGATAAGTATTTGTAAATGGGTTTATGTACATAGATAATTAAAGGTCCAAGTCCTTTGCTTCCCCTTTCCCATTCAGTAAGTAGACTAAAATATAAATAATTACATATGTCCAAGATAAAAGACTTGGCAAAGTCTTAGGCTTGGCAAAAAAACAAAACAAAACAAAACAAAACAAAAAAACCTGTGGATTTAATTATGAAATGAACTTTAATTTTAAAATTTTAATTTAAATGACTAATTTCATTACTAATTGTATCATAGGCAGATTTTGTATAGCACCAGACATGGCACCCAGCACAGTGCTAGACACGCTAAAGGAGCTTCCTCCTACTAAATTTAATTGAATCAAATGAAATTGGGCATACCCAGGATTCCTTTCTCCCAGAATGGAGCACACTCCCAATCCTCACTCCAAGGACAAGTCACCACCCACTGACTCCTTTTTGTCTGCTTTCCATCGCACCTGGCTATATCTCAGCCCAAAGTGCTGGAAAATGACTGGGTCATAGGTCGTGAATACCCAGAGGCCCGGAGGGGCTGCCCAGTTGGAAGAAGCGGCTCTGGTTCTGGCCAGGCTGACATTCCTTCCCAGCAGGACTTTATGAAATGTCTGCTCTGACAAATGTCAGCAGAATTGAGATTCACCGTGACTGTTTATATGAAGAACAGACCTCCTGCTCCTGACGTGACTGAGCTCCAAGCCAGGTCTCCCCTTGAATAAAGAGCTGGCCAAATGCTGGAACATCCCTTGTACAATCCCCCACACTGTCAGAGGCAGGGAAAGAAATCTTTGAGAAAACTTTCTGATGTGGCCATAAAACTTTTCCTCACAGAAACCACAGGCAAGAGCAGCAGGGACAATTTCTTCATCGTCTCCTCTTCACTTAGACCCATACCTATATTTTTTGGTGTCTCAGTGACAGACACCAGGCTGTACTTTTTGTCAAAGGCATGGGATTATTCATGGATGTTGCCTTCATCTAGAAAAAGCTTGTCTTTGCCCTCTAGGTGCCAAAGTAGCAGGGTCAGACAAGTCTTTTACAAATTGTATTTTGCCTTTCCCCACTTTCTATTTTTGTATTAAAGCTTTTTATTTTCAATACATATACATGGATAATTTTCAACATTCACATTTGCAAAACTTTGTGTTCCAAATTTTTTCCCTCCCTTCCCTTCACCCCCTCCTCTACCCGGCAAATAATCCAATATATGTTAAACATGTGCCAGTCTCCTATACAGATTTCCACAAATAACATGCTGCATAAGAAAAATCAGATAAAAAAGGAAAAATGAGAAAGAAAACAAAATTCAAGCAAATAACAATAAAAAGAGTGAAAATATATGTTGTGATTCACACTCACATTCAGTTCTCACAGTCCTCTCTCTGGGTGTAGATGGTTCTCATCATCAGAAGACCATTGGAACTGGCCTGGACCATCTCATTGTTAAAAAGAGCCACATCCATCAGAATGATCATCACATAATCTTCTTATTGCTGTGACAACGATCTCCTAGTTCTGCTCATCCCACTCAGCATCAGTTCCTGTAAGCCTCTCCAGGCCTTTCTGAAATCATCCTGCTGGTCATTTCTTACAGAAGAATAATATCCTATTATATTCATAACCTATAACATATTCAGCCATTCTCCAACTGATGGGCATCCACTCAGTTTCCAGTTTCTTGCCACTACAAAAAGGGCTGCCACAAACATTTTTGCACATGTGAGTTCCTTTCCCTTCTTTATGATCTCTTTGGGATAGACACCCAATAGAAAGTTTATCCCACTTTCTGAGTTAGATTTTGGGCATAATTTCCTCAATATCTGGTGCTGAAGTTGTTTCAGCATCCCTATCATTGACAAATTTTTATCGTCAACTGCTGTGTGCAAGAAATTGTGCTGAACCTCTGAAGAGGCAAAGAGACATCAATCATGAGCCCTGCCCTCATAGATGCTATAATCTAGTTAAGGAGATATGATATATACATATATATACACATACATACATACATACATACATACATATAAAATATCAATATAGTGTCAGATGAAGGGTACAGATGTTCAGGGTTGCAGGATCTGAGTAGAGAGAGACATCTCAAGAACTGGTATTTTTCTTTTGAACCAGACTCATGATTTTATTATTTTAGGATTTTCCCAGTGATGAACTTACTTTTATCACTGCAATTATTTCACCACTGGCTCTACAACTTCCAACTTCAGAGGGCTGTGATCTCACAGAGATTTAACTTAACTTGTTCAGTTCCCATCTTGTTGACATTCCTTGTTGGGAAATATAGATTGTTGATATTTACACAGCAAATTGATTTAAATTTAAATTATTTTTGAACATCACAACAACCTTGTGAGCTAGGTATTATAGTTATTATGCCCATTTTATAGATGGGGAAACACAGAGTGAGAGATGATTTAAGTAACTTACCCACAGTTACAGAGCAGATTTTAGGGGAACTATTTTGATTCAGTTATACCTAAATCCAGTTCTCTCTCTTCACCAGGTCTGCTCAGCACCCTCATTCTTATCTCCTTCCCACAGGAATCTTGTATTCTGGCTCTGATAGATTAGCTTTCTACTTATCTTTCCAGGGAACCAGGCTTTCTCATCACTAACCAGCTGTCTTTTAACCATGTCACTGAGCTCATATGCACTCCCTACTACTTATCCTTTCCTGCACTCATTTATGTATTGTCTTCCTTTATTAAAATATAGGTTGCTAATCTGGAATTATGCCCAAAAAGTTATCAAACTGTGCATACCCTTTGACCCAGCAGCGCTACTACTGGGATTATATCCCAAAGAAATACTAAAGAGCGGAAAAGAGACATATATGTGCCAAAATGTTTGTGGCAGCTCTTTTTGTTGTAGCTAGAAACTGGAAGATGAATGGATGTCCATTCCGTTGGAGAATGGTTGGGTAAATTGTGGTATATGAAGGTTATGGAATATTATTGCTCTGTAAGAAATGACCAGCAGGAGGAATACAGAGAGGCCTGGAGAGACTTACAGGAACTGATGCTGAGTGAAATGAGCAGAACCAGAAGATCACTGTACACTTCAACAACAATACTGTATGAGGATGTATTCTGATGGAAGTGGAAATCTTCAACATAAAGAAGATCCAACTCACTTCCAGTTGATCAATGATGGACAGGGGTAGCTACACCCAGAGAAGAAACACTGGGAGGGGAATGAAAATTGTTAGCACTAATATCTGTCTGCCCAGGTTGCATGTACCTTCGGATTCTAATGTTTATTGTGCAACAAGAAAATGATATTCACACACATGTATTGTACCTAGACTATATTGTAACACATGTAAAATGTATGGTATTGCCTGTCGTCGGGGGGAGGGAATAGAGGGAGGGGGGGTAATTTGGAAAAATGAATACAAAGGATAATATTATAAAATATATATATATATATATATATATATAATAAAAAAAAATAAAAAAAAATATAGGTTGCTAGAGAACAGGGGCTGTTTTGCTGACTTATATTTATAACCCCAGCGTTTAATACTCTTGGCTCATAGTAAGCACTTAATATAGATCAGGACTTCTCAAACTTCATCCATTCATGACCCCTCTTCACCAGAGAAAGTTTTACATGATCCTGAGTATATAGCATGTAAAATGGGTGTACAAATCAAACATTTACTGATAATAAATCATAATTTCATGACCTTCACATTCAGTTGTATAATCTCACATCAGGGTATGACCCACAGTTTAAGAAGTTTTGAAGAAAACCTCTTGATGAAATCAAGTGCCTCTGAACAAAAGCTGTTCTCTCAAACTGACAGAAGGATACTCTCAGGCAAGAAGATCTGCCCCCCTCCCCTTGTCTCTGCTTCTTTCTTTGTCAGAGACAGACACACACACATATATCTATCATCTCTATCTATCTATCTATCTATCTATCTATCTATCTATCTATCTATTCATCCATCTATCCATCTATCTATCTATCTATCTATCTATCTATCTATCTATCTATCTAAATATTCATCTATCTATCTATCTATCTATCTATCTATCTATCTAAATATTCATCTATCTATCTATCTATCTATCTATTCATCTATCTATCTATCTATCTATCTATCTATCTATCTATCTATCTATTCATCCATCTATCCATCTATCTATCTATCTATCTATCTATCTATCTATCTATCTATCTATCTATCTATTCATCTATCTATCTATCTATCTATCTATCTATCTATCTATCTATCTATCTATTCATCCATCTATCTATCTATCTATCTATCTATCTATCTATCTATCTATCTAAATATTCATCTATCTATCTATCTATCTATCTAAATATTCATCTATCTATCTATCTATCTATCTATCTATCTATTCATCTATCTATCTATCTATCTATCTATCTATCTATCTATCTATCTATTCATCCATCTATCCATCTATCTATCTATCTATCTATCTATCTATCTATCTATCTATCTATCTATCTATCTATCTATTCATCTATCTATCTATCTATCTATCTATCTATCTATCTATTCATCCATCTATCCATCTATCTATCTATCTATCTATCTATCTATCTATCTATCTATCTATCTATCTATCTATTCATCTATCTATCTATCTATCTATCTATCTATCTATCTATCTATCTATCTATTCATCCATCTATCTATCTATCTATCTATCTATCTATCTATCTATCTATCTATCTATCTATCTGTCTGTCTATCCATCTCTCTATCATATCATTCTGCTGAGTCATAGATACAAGAACCCCTTAGATACTAACCCAGTTATGTTATCCAAGATTAGGGTGGTACCCAACTTCCTTTCAAACATGAGTTTCTTATGTCTACACATATAGTCTCGTACCCAACCAGTCAAGGTGTGAGGATCATCAGTGAGGGGGTGCTGAAAAGCCCCTCCTAGAGGAGTCATTACAGAATGAGATTGAAGAGTGAAGAGACCACTTCTGATCTCAGCTGTCCCCCTCAACCTGTCCTTTGAAGTGAAATGGAATATCAAAGTTGGGGGTCAGAAACTGTAGCTGAGGGTCTGGGCTCTAAGTTAAGAATCATTGCTGTCACTTTACAAGGTAGATGTTTGGAATGGGTGTATGTGTCAGAACATCCATAAAATACCTCACTCAAGGATGCCCCATGATAGGAGTCCGGTAGCAGGTCTTCTTGCCTGAGAGTAACGTTTGTCAGCTTGAAAAAATAGCTTTTGTTCATAGACTCATGATTTCAGCAAGAGGTCTTCAAAGCTTCTTAAACTGTGGGTCACAACTCCATATGGAATTGTTTAACTGAATGTGGGAGTCATGAAATTATGATTTATTATCTGTAGAGTTTCATTTGTATACCTGTTTTATATACTATATATTCAGGGTCATGTAAAAATTTCTTGGCGAAAAGGGGTTGTGAATGGAAAAAGTTTAAGAAAGCCTATTCTTTTTAAATTTTTCAATAGTATTTTATTTTCCAAATATAGGTAAAAATACTTTTCAACATTCATTTTTTTGAATTCTCATTTACATTTGTTTTTATTATTTTTTATTAAAGCTTTTTATTTTTTCAAAACATATGCCTGGACAATTCTCCAACATTAGACCTTGCAAAGCTTTGTGTTCCAATTTTCCCTTCCTTCCACCATGCCCTCCCCTAGATGGCAAGTGATCCAATATATGTTAAACATGGTAGAAATATATCAACATTCATTTTTGTAAGACTCTGTGTGCCAAATTTTTCTCCCTCTCTCCTTTACCTCACTCCTCTTTAAGACAGCAAGTAATTTGATATAGATTAAATATGCACAGTTATTTTAAACATACTTTCATATTTGTCATGTTGTGCAAGAAAAATCAGGCCAAAAGGGGAAAAATATGAGAAAGAAAAACATAAAGGAAAAAAGAAACAAAAAAGTGAAAATTCTATATTTTAATTCATATTCAGTTATATTCACTACAGGCCTTGGGTTCTGAAAAGAAATGTGAATAGTTTCCAAGGTCATATGTTCATATATGCTATTCTCATAATGTGTATGTGTATATGGGGGGAGGGCAGGGAACACAACTCATATAATTCAGCATCAATAAGGAGATCATATAATTCAGCCTTATACTGCTTGGGCTCCCAATAAACCAGACAATAAATTAAAAAAATAAAGAATTGAATTGAGACACAATAGTGTAAATAACAAGGAAATATCTAGGAAACAATGACACTTTCACTATCTATTTTTTTTTTTTTTTGTATTGTGCTAAGAAAGACACTCTGGAAAACTAAGTATAAAAGTTTGGGAAACTTTTATAAAACTATAAAAATAGAGATAGTCATAATTCTGTCTATACTTCCTGTTCTCTGATGCAAATGCTAAGATTGTTGAAAAACTAGAAATTGGGTAAAAAAGATACCTGGATTATCAATGAAACAAATAACCAATTCTAAAAATGATTAAGGGTTATGCTGGATTAATGACATAGCTTGTGATGTGGATTTAAGATAACAATAGATGGGCTCCGAGGAGGCTGTAGAACTAATGTCTCTTGATATAAAGAAGGCCTTTGAAAAAGTCAGTCAGTCAATAAGCATTTATTAAAGGCCTATTACGTGTCAGAAAGAGAGAATGGCACCGACATTTGTGTCAAAATTAAATTCCAGACAACACAAATTAACCAGAAACTGAATAGAGAGTTAGATTTCTCCAATTAGACATTTCTACAGATTAAACTATAATAACCTAGCAGAGAATAAACTTATTGAAAAGTACAAAAGAGATAGAAATTTGAGACTGTGTATAAGAAGCCAACATAAACACCGTGTCCCGCACACCCAAATCCTGTCAACATTTAATAATTTAAGTAAGAAGCCTGCATTTCTAATAAGTGGGGAATTGCTAGTGGAGTAAACAGGGGACAATATGGTTTGGGTTTTAAAAAGAACCTTCTTGATTTTGGAAGTGAGTATGGAGGTTTAATTTGTATTTTGTAACAAGTTTACCAGATTTCTCTTTCCATCTCCAAGCCAGATGAGGGTACATTTTTTTTACTCTAAACATCCTTTAGTTTCCTAGTTTAAAAAGCAGACTTTTTAAACTAGGAAGGTAAAGCTAAGGCTTTGCCTCAGGGTACCAACCTTTAGAGGGTGATGGAAGCATTTATCTTACTTAGCTTGAATAAATAACTGAGTGTAGCACCGAGTTAGCAAAAATAGTTAAAACCAAATGCTACTAGATACCATGCTTCCCTTTCGTGGCTACCTGCCCTTCCATCAATGACTACTTTCTATGACTTGATTCTATTCTGCCTTGCTCCATTCCCTCCCCAGCCGTGGTTTACTAGCAGAAGTTTCTCAGTGTCATGACATCTCTTCCCATACCCCACAGGGTTTTGTGTCCCAAGAGCTGAGATCTCCCCACCAACTATATTCATCCTAAAATGTTGATTTTAGAGCTTATTATATTATTATAATATTATATGTTTTAATAATATGATATCAGTCCTGGACACTAGAATTGCTGTTATGGCTCTTTCCCAAGTACTAGACCTGAAACCCATTCCTTGCCCCCTAATTTAAGTCCCAGAGTTTGATTTTTCCATTAAGACACTCAATAACCATTGTAAACACAGAGACTTTATCCTTTCAAAACAGCCATGACAGAAAACTGAAATGAGAAATCGCACACCCAGCTTTGGACCCATGCATCTAAATCATGTGCCACTAAATCCAGGGACTTTGATAGTGGAATTCTGGGGGAGATATAAATGTCCCACAAATCCCCTCATTAGATCATAGACACATCTGGTTCCCACCAAACAGGCCCTTTTTCTTTCAAAGCCTCCCATTTTATTGGGATTGCCTCCTATTTTACAGGGAGGCAACTCAGAATATCTTTAAGTGACTTGTCTGTAAGGGGTCATTATTCTGATAGAACATGCTGAGCTCTATCTGGCCTGGAAGCCCTGGGGTAAGTTTGTGATTGGGCAAGAATATGTGCACTTTTGGCTTCCAGGGGAATGGAAAAGGAGAACAAATAAATCAGCTTTTCTCCTCAGATATGTTTTACAGCAAAAGGATAGAAGCCTCTGTTTTATCTTAGAAATAGAAGGGATAGGAATGGGATTGGGGAACTCTAAATTGGATCCAATGGGCGCTAATATTCCTGAGAGAACAGACCACTGTGCTTTGAAGTTTCAGGTCACTTGAATTCGACTCCTGTAAGGCTGACTGTGGGGAGAGGATGGGAGCCACTAATCCTGAGCCCAGTCATAAAGAAGGGTCTAGCATCAGAATATTTGGCACTCATTAGTTCCTTATATGAGTCTGAGCCAGATGGGATAGCTCCATAGACAGTCGTATTGATCGCAAGATAGTAGAAAATAAAGGTAAAAGACATAGGTTCTAAGAAAAAAATTGAAAATGCAATAGAAATAAAGAGGAAGTTTGCTTTTTAAAACGACATCGAGGCTCCCTGTGTCTTTGTTGGAAGTGAGCTTGGAGGTAAGAAAAAGAACACAAAGAGTTGGAAAAGGCAAGGGAAAATGTGGGGGGCTAAAAGTCTGGATCCAGAATCTCAGTTATTCATCAGTAAACTCATGAGTCTGAAGAAATGTCATCTCTGTTAGCTTTTACTCTCTTAATATTTCTTCTTGAATTCTGGAAAAGCCTTTTAAGTCCAATGTCTTTCATGGGGTATGACCTTATTAGAAAAGGGCATAATAATCTGGCAAACTCAAATAAATCATATTAAGGATCTAAGCTCTCTCCTGTAATTTTACAAATGAGGAAACTGGGGGAGACGTAGGTGAAACTTTTCCAACATCACAGTTAGAAATGTGAGGAGTGGGCTTTGAATTCTCAATTTTCCTGTTCTCAGAATGAATTTTGAAAGGAAAGAAAGTAATTAGAGACACTAAGCCTAGTTACTATTATTGAAGAGTAAGAAGGAAATCTATGGTGCACGTTGGTGAAACGAGATTTCTTTTGGGGAGTTGAGGGAGAGGCAATAACTGGTATTTTTCCAAAGATAGAATTGAATCATGGAATATGTCAATGTGGGTAACTATATAGCAGCTGGACCAATGGTCACTAGGGAGTAGAGTAAGAATAAACTTAGTGAATTTTATATAGAAGTCCAGGGCCATATTGAAGTTCTACATGTGCAAGCAAGGTCTAAGCAAAAGAGTTTTTGTGAGAGTGTTTATGTAAGAGAAGATAAGAGGCTATTCCATGAATTCCAGATAAAGAAATAGCTTTATAAGTTGGACCTATGATCATCCAGCCCCTAAAAGAATATTGAGAGTTTAGCGTGTGAGTCAAAATGTATGGAAAGTCTATGAAGTTTACAGAGGGCTCTGGGGACGTTAGCTTATTTGCTACTCACAACAAT
>NC_133621.1:65690197-65712697 GCF_048593235.1 Sminthopsis crassicaudata | reverse complement strand
TCCAGAGACTCATTTCCTGCCTAATTGCTATTTACTATCTTGATTATATTTAAGACTTAGAATTAATTTTGCTCATGTGGTCAACTTTGTAATTAAATGGAGTGCATCGAAAAGCTTCAGTGTGTCAATGGAGTTCACAGAATCAGAAAAGAAAGCATCCTCAGAGATCATCTAATCCACCCATCTCTGAATGCCCTGAATGACAATTCCCTCTGCTTTTCTGCTACTTCCAGAATCAATCATAGTTTTGACCTCTGGGGCCTAACAGAACATGTCAAATACATCTTTCATAGTTCAAATCAGGAAGGCAGCCCTAAGCCTTCTTGTCTCCAAGTGAAGCATTCTCAATTCCTTCAGCCCATCCTTGTGTGGTCCAATCTTTGGTTTTCTTACTATTCAGGTCCCCTTTCTCTAGGTGCTCTCTAAGTCATCAATGCCCCTCCACAAACACAGGAACCAAACCTCAAATTTTCCAGAGGTCGATTTTTCCTTAAAGCAGCTGCAGCCACTCCTTAAAGGAAGAAAACAACTGGGAGAATGAAAGTTCAGGGCACAGCATGTTCCCTCTGTTTCCTAAAATACAGGCTATTAGGACTACTGAGTATTCAATTTACTAAGAAGTAAAAGTGACAATCAGAAGAACCAAAATAAAACTAACAAAAGCAGGGATGACAGGGCTAATCCTGCATTCATCACCAGCTGTTTCTGCCCAGCTGTCTGGAAAGCATACAGGAGTAAGGACACAGGAATTCAAGAATCAGAATTGTCCCTGGGAATTCTGGGAGTGTCCTACCCACTGGATTCCTGGAATCAATTTTCTTGTTCCAAGAATGTTCACAGAGTGTCATGTAGAAGAAACCCTGAGAGTCTCATGTGCCATTCCACTACATAAAGAGGAAAGGATTCAACACATTTCTTATTCTGGCTGTTGAGAGGTTCATCCCATATCTCACTTCCAATGGAAGAGCTTATTCACTCGTTATATTTTCTGGTATAATTTCATCTGCATACCTGCTCTGATTTCTGATTGCTACTGGATTGGATAAATGAGCTGATTTGCTTTTATTTATTTGTTTTCAAAGTGAGTTGATACTTTAAGAGATAACAAGGCACTTGCTCTCAGTGTGATTGTTTTTGCATTCTTTTTTAAGAGTTTACACATACATCATCATGGACTATATACATGAAGTACATGATGCCATGTGTTAAGATCTGGATCCAGTTTTACACAAAATATCTGAAGAATATGAATGATGGCATACAAAGTATATACAATAAGAAATCCTTATACATTGGTAACTTCCCAGGGACAAATGAACTATAGGTAATTGCTTATGTGGTTGCCATAGATCTTATAGTTGCTCATGCCTTCCCATAGAATAGCATGGTACCCTACACACCTGTCAGATTGGCTAAGATGACAGGAACAAATAATGATGAATGTTGGAGGGGATGTGGGAAAACTGGGACACTGATGCATTGTTGGTGGAGTTGTGAAAGAATCCAGCCATTCTGGAGAGCGATTTGGAACTAAGCCCAAAAAGTTATCAAAATGTGCATACCCTTTGATCCAGCCATACTACTACTGGGCTTATATCCCAAAGAAATACTGAGGAGGGAGAAAGGGACCTGTATGTGCCAAAATGTTTGTGGCAGCTCTTTTTGTTGTAGCTAGAAACTGGAAGATGAATGGATGTCCATCAGTTGGAGAATGGTTGGGTAAATTATGGTATATGAAGGTTATGGAATATTATTGCTCTGTAAGAAATGAGCAGCAGGAGGAATACAGAGAGGCCTGGATAGACTTACATGAATTGATGCTGAGTGAAATGAGCAGAACCAGAAGATCACTTTACACTTCAACAACAATACTGTATGAGGATGTATTCTGATGGAAGTGGATATCTTCAACATAAAGAAGATCCAACTCACTTCCAGTTGATCAATGATGGACAGAAATAACTACACCCAGAGAAGGAACACTGGGAAGTGAATGTAAATTGTTAGCACTACTGTCTATCTACCCAGGTTACTTATACCTTCGGAATCCAATCCTTAATGTGCAACAAGAAAATGGTATTTACACACATATATTGTATCTAGGTTATATTGTAACACATGTAAAATGTATGGGATTGCCTGTCATCGGGGGGAGGGAGTAGAGGGAGGGAGGGGATAATTTGGAAAAATGAATACAAGGGATAATGTTATTTAAAAAAATTACTCATGCATATATACTGTCAAAAAATTATAAATAAAATTAAAAAAAAAAAGAATAGCATGGTACCTAGAGTGTTAGATTTATACTCAGGGTTATCTGAATTCAAATCCCACCTTTGATACCTCTTAACCATGGGGCAAAGCTCTGAATCTCAGCTTCACCATCTATAAAATATGGACAAATACTATCAATAGTACCTGTCTCTGGGGTTTTGAGAATTCATTGAGATGATGTGTGCAAAGTCCTTTGAAGCTCAGAAAGTAGTATATAAATAGCAACATTATTGTATTTCTTTCACTATCTTATTTCCTTTTAGGAGGAATAACATTGAATTAATTTAACTTGAATAATATAATGCTTTAAAGTTTGTAAGTGTTTAGACATATCTCATTCAATCATCACAACTGTAGGAGATACGTGCTATAATTATTTTACAGATAAAGAAGCTGAGGCTGATGAAAGGTTAAATGCCTAATTTATGGGTCTTAGAGATAGTAAGTATCTGAGGCAGTATTTGAACTCACATCTTTCTAACTCCAAGTCCTCCTTAAAGGATATCCCCTATACCAAAGAATCTTTTCTAATAACATAGCAATCAGTTATTATGGGCAAGGGGCCGTTAAATCTTTTCACTTATTCATGCCTGCTGTAGTGCAGGTGAGGGCTGTTAAACAGATTTCCTCTCTCTTTCTGCAAAGACAAAAGGGAGGAAGTTCCTCAATAAAGCTGCTTCTTTATTCTCAACAGCTGAGACCACGATTCTAACTGCTCCCTCTTTGCTTCCTAGTAGATTCAACATCTTGATTGTGGTCTCTGACCCTGGCCAGCTGTCTTGCAGATGTGCACACAAGGTCATAGAACACAAATTCATCACAACTACTGGAAAAACAATACAAAGCCCATATTCTATGGATGGCGGGTCAGGAATCTTTCCCTCACTCTATAAAGGATAGCCATTGCTTAAAATGATAAACAGAGTGGGACTATGGGGAGCTTGATAACAGACTCTCTGCCAAAGTTGCATGGTGACTCCTGCAGTCACAAATGGGAGTTCTACTGAAAGGTTCCAAAACCTGCCCCGAGACACATTATGGAATCGTGGAATTTACCAATCACTATACTGCCATGCAGGAAAGGGTGCAAGATGGAACCTTACAAGAATTGGCATTTCAGTCTTTAAAATATGTCTAGAATTTCTATTTCTGTTTTGTCTATTTTGTTTCAATGTCTAATTAATTGTCTAGGATGATTTTTTATTAAGAAGAGCACAGTTTGGAACACCAAATAAATACGTGGAATACTTCTCCAGATCATTCTGCCAGAGTGCGTGTCTTCCTGTTGCCAATGTGCTGCCAAAAAAAGGGGCCTGCTGTTTTCAGAGGGCTGCACCTGGCAATCCCTAGGCTTGAGCAGGGTCATGAAAAGGAGCAAAGCTTTTCAAAGGATCCTGCCGCTCCAGTTTTTCCTTTATTCATCTTGGAAGTGTCCAAGATATTCCTGAGTGGAGGTAGAGAATGGCACAGGTTCCAGTCCCTTTGCTGCGGCTTGGCGTGTGTCTTTGACTGCTGGACTTGGAGTAGCATACTTAATTTTCCGTTTGGCCAAGCACGATCTCTAGAGTATAAGGAGTCGAAAAGAAATGGATGATCTTACTTGCAACCTTGAGTCAACGCCATGCTTGAGTCACATGAGAACTCCCCAAAAGGTGATTCACCATCTCCTTCAGTATCCCAAGCCAACAGAGCCCACCTGAGCTAGTCATTTGCTTTGAATGGTTTTTGTGCCTTTTTTTCTGTTATCTTCTCCACCATGTTCCTGTCTCCCCAGATACTTATTGCATTTTCTGTTCCAGTAGGTTTGATAATCCTCTGTCTCTCTCCCCAAGAATTAGTTGTTTATAATTTATGATGTTATCTCATACCTTCTTTGCCTTTTAACAGAGACCTATGCAAGCCTTCAGGGAAGCTAGGTCGAGCAGTGGATAGAGGGCTAGGACTGGAGTTAGGAACTAACCTTTCTGCTGTATGATCCTAGGCAAGTCGGTTAACCCTGTTTGCCTCAGTTTCCTCATCTGTAAAATGAGCTAGAGAAGAGCTTTAGTATCTGTGCCAAGGAAACTCCAAATGGGTCATGAAGACTCCTATGCAACTAAAATGCAAAATCCAAAAGAAATCCAAAAGGAAAGAATATGCACAGATGGAATTTTGGATAGGATATTTTGGATGAGGAACTCCCCAAAGGACTTTATAGCACCATGTTGTGACAGTTCAGTCTCATATTTTAGTGACCTGTCCATTCTTCTGTAAGACTATTGGTTTCTTGAAGAAAAGAACATGGAATCTTTAATGTTAGAACACTGTAGTGTATAATAAATGTTAAATCATCACCATAATTAATTAACTACCCTATTTATATAGGATAATCAGTCAATAAACATGCAGTAAGTGCTTACTATGTAACATGCATAAAGGCAAATGACCATTCCCATTCTGAAGGAATCTACAATCTAATGGGGAAGAGAAGGGAGCATATACAGGACAAACTGGAGAAAGCCAACACAGAGAAGAAGCTAACGTTAAAGGAAATAAAAACAGTTTAAAAAAATCACAGAATTGCAGACTCAGAAGGTTCATCAATGGTTGTTTCATTTAATCTATACACCCCAAAAGAATGCTCAACACTGCATATATGACAAGTGGTCGTTCAGCTTTAAGGATCCACTGCCACTTTGGGCATAATAGGAGTTAAAATTTAGTGATTACAGGAAGTACAGCTCCAGGAAGAGACCCTGGGATCCATCTAGAGATCTGAGGCCAAGTTAATATCAAGATTGATAAGGCACTTTCCTTACTTCCCTGTGGCAGAGATTGCAGAAGTATTATTATTTATGTTTTTCAGATAAGAAAATTCAGATTTAGAGAGTCAGGCAATAAGTATTTGTTAAGTATTTACTATGTGTTAAATGCTTTCCACAGGCACTATGTTAAGCACTGGGGATAAAAAATTAAAGCAAAAAAGAAAATAGTTCCTGTCTCAAAGGAGCTTTCTCCTTCAGAAGAAGTAAAAAAAGGAAGGAGGCAAAGGTTCCCACGAAGGCTGTCCTGAAGTCACAAAGACCTCAGATACTCACTATCTGACTGTGGACAAATAATTTGCCTTCTGTTAGTTCACTGGAGAAGGGAACGGCAAACCACTCTGGTGTCTTTACCAAAATACCCCATACAGTGAGCCACAATTCAGCAACTGAACAACGTCAACATCTAAAGGGATGGAGTGGAGTCCAGAAGTCGGAAGCAGAGCTGAAAGGAGGGTGGCCAGTCTGGGCCATTCCCCACAATCTTGGAAGAAATTCAGCAGTGAGCAAAAGAGGGCTGGGGGACTCTAGGGACATTGAGTGAGGTTATATGGCTTGTCATTGATCCTCTACTGAGGGAGCATCAGAGAGGATTTGAATCCATGTCTTCCACAGTTCCCCTTCCATCTTGTCACCCTTTCTTTCAAGGCAAACACGGTGAAAGATGGCAGCACTCCCCCAGAGCTCAGTTTCCATGAACTTTGATTTCTGCAGTCCCCGAGACACATGGTTTCTACATTTATCAAGACCACTGTCTGAGAAATGAAATGCTTCACATCCCCCATGAACATCATCCAACTGTGATGTGAACATTGGCAGATGTGCTTTGGAGTCTGGCAGATCTTTCACTCTCCCATTAATACGTTTGGCTTCTTCTGAAGCCGGGTGATCATAAGAGCATTTATCAAACCCTTTGCTAATTGTAGGTAGGTAGCTACTGTATGTGTTCCAGAAAGAAATAAGGAACTTCCTTTCTGTCCCAACACTGGACAAATAGAAAACATAAATCAAACCTTCATAGATTTGGGGCTGGAAGGGATCTTATAATCAAATTTCATCTTGGAGATGAATAAACAGAAGCCATAAATAATTTGCCCAAGGTCACATAAGCATTATGTGGGCCCTAGATTCCAAATCTAGAATAACTTTCCTTTGTCTTGTGATTTGATTTAACAGTCCTAATCAAGTCAGGTCAATAAATATATATGAAGCAAGGGGACAGCTACAGGTGCAGTGGATAGATTACCTACCCTGAGTCAAGAGGACCTGAGTTCAAATCTGGCCTCAGGCACTTAACACTTCTTAGCTGTGTGACCCTGGGCAAGTCACTTAACCCCAATTGCCTCAGCAAAAATATATATGTATACACACATACACACATAGAGACACACATATATGAAGCACCTACCACAATTCTAAGCACTGTGCCAAAAAACTTAGGATTGGAAGAAAGACAACAATAAGTTTGTCTCCAAGTAGCTCACAATCTAATAAATCAATTTTTAAAATAATAATAGACTTTTTTTCAAAAGATATTTTTTCCACTCACCCTTGCAAAACCTTGTGTTCCTAATTTTTCTCCCTCCCTCTCCCCACTCCCACTCCGAGAACAAGTAATTCAATATAGATTAAATGTGCAATTTTCCTAAGTATATTTCCACATTTAGTAAAACAAAGTTTAATAAACTTGATATATTTTAATAATATTTGATTAAATATTATGATATATATATATGTATATATATACATATATATATAATTATTGATGTTGCTCAGTCATGTCCAATATTTGATTACTGCATTTGGGGTTTTCTTGGCAGAGATCATGGAGTGGTGGCCATTTTCTTCTCCAGCTCATTTTACAGATGAGACAATTGAGGCAAATTCACCCAAGATCACACAGCTAGTAAGTGTCTGAGACCAGATTTGAGCTCAGTCTCCCTGATTCCAGGACTGGCACTCTAGAGCCATGTAGCTGCCCATAATTATATATAACAGTAATCAAATCCAAGAACATAGTCTCTATTCTTATGTGGATAGAAATTAAAAAACAAGACAAGGTTGTAAAGCCTTGAAGCAAAAAGCACTCATCTGTTAAAGTGTGGCTACCTAGTCTCCATCCACACAAGCAGAATCTCTTGTTACCCTACTTAGTGGGAGTCTGCAAATCCTAGGCAAGGGACCAAAGGATTTGTATTGAAATGGGGACTAAATGAGGAGGAGGGCAACTCTTCTAGACAGCTGTAACAACAAAAGGCCTCCAAAGAACACCATTCGGGATTTCTGCTGCCATGGAGGTGATAACTAGATAAGGAACAATTTTCTTTCCCTTGCAACTGTTCCAAAGATGACAAGGTCTGCAGGAAGCCCCTGGTACCCCGGATGTGTGTAGCTAGGTTCCCACCACCAGTTCATTGGATCTTCTTGTTAATCAGCCCTCCATCATCAGTGAGCTCATCCAACGAGCGGGAAGGGAAAAAAGAAGAAAGCTACCAAGCTGAAAAATCCTCAACCCCTCTCCATTTCCCAAAGCCCTTTCTAAGCCAAGGAGGCTCAGCAAGAGGCCTGATGGATAACACAGAGAAGCAGCAGGGAATCTGTCAGTAAAAGCACTTTCTCTAAACTTGGTTCAGTTCATCTTGATTATGGTTCATTAAGTGATCAAAGTCTTTGCTCTTCCTCCCTCCCAATAACTTTTGAATTTTAAAAAGAGTGTGAGAAGAAAAAGCACAGAATGCTTGTGTAATAATGGTACCTAGCATTTGTATGGCACTTAAAAGTTTACAAAATACTTTACAAATATTACTCTTTATCCTTGTAGCAATTCAGGGAAGTAGGTAGCATTATTCCCATTTTATGGGTGAGAAAATTGAGGCAGATACAGAATTTTACCCAAAGTCCCATACTAGTAAGTGATTGAGGTTAGATTTGTCTCAGGCTTTCCCGTCTCTAAGTCTTGTGTTCTAGCCACTGTGTCATCTTGCTGACTTGTATACATTATATATGTGTATCCTATGTATAAGCATTTTATTTCTTTTTTTTTTTTTACTTATTAGTATTTTTTTTCCTATTACACATAAAACTAGTTTCAACATGCATTTTTGTAAGATTTTGAGTTCCAGGGTTTTTTCCCTTTTCTCCCTTCTCTCCCATTTCTCCCCACCCACCCACCAAGGAAGCAATCTGATATAGATTATATATGTACAATCATTTTGAGCATATTTCCAAGTTGTGGAAAAAATTATGACAAAAGGGAAAAAGCATGAGAAAGGAAAAAAAGTGAAAATAGTATGCTTCAATCTCCATTCAATCTCCATAGTTCTCTCTCTAGATGTAGATGCCATTTTCCATCTCAAGTCTATTGGAATTGTTTTGGATCACTGTATTGCTGAGAAGAGCTAAATCTGTCATAGTTGATCATCACACAATTTGCCGTTATTGTGTACAATGTTCTCCTGATGACCACTTTATTCCCCAACATAGGGATGGTAACTATATCTGTGATTCATTGATATAGAGAATTCCTAAGAGAAAAAGAGAGACAGAGGGAGAGGGAGAGTGAGAGTGGTATTTGGTCTTGTACATAATAAATGCTTAGTTAATGTTTGTTGACAGATTGAATAGATTTCTTCAGCTAGCTCTTTGGGGGTAATAGCTGCATTTCTACTTGCTCTTTGACCTTCCTTATTCTGGTCACATTAAAAAGGTACACTTTTTCTCTTGTAAAAGTTTGAGATTTGGGCTGACACTCAGCTAAACTTAATCTCCTTTAGAAACAGATAAGTAAAGGATTATCTTATCTCTATAAACTCAAGGCCTGGTAAAAAGGATGACCAATTATATCTCCCAGGTACTAAAAAATCCCACAGAAGGGGGAAAACTGCTAATCCAAACTCTCTCAAGTGAATATCCAAAAAGTGAAAGCCATTTGAAGAGGCTTTAGGATATTTTTTTTTCTTCCTAAATCCTTGTAGGCAAATCTATTATAAGAAAGGTTGAATGGTTTGAAAGAATTAGGTCTATTTTCCTTTTTTCAGCTATATTATTTGATGCTTGAAAAATACTTCAGCAACTATGTTCAAAGGCTAATCAAACTGTGCATACCCTTTGATCTAGTAATACCACTATTAGTTTATATCCCAAAGAAATCATAAAAAAGAGGAGGGGGAGAAGGATCTATGAAAATAATTATTTTTAGGAGCTCTTTTTGTGTTGGAAAAGAATTGGAAATGGAAGGGATGTACATAAACTGGAGAAAAGCTGAACAAGCTTTGTATTATTTTTTAATAGTTTTTATTTACCAGATATATGCATGGGTAATTTTAACCATTGACAATTGTCAAACCTTTTGTTCTAATTTTTCCCCTCCCCCCAGATGGCAGGTTGACCAATACATGCTAAATATGTTAAAGTATAAATTAAATACAATATATATATACATGTCCAAACAGTTGTTTTGCTGAACAAAAAGAATCGGACTTTGAAATAGTGTACAATTAAGCTTTGTATTGTTTTAATGGAATATTACTGTGCTATAAGAAATGATGAAAGGAGGATTTCAGAAAAACCTGGAGAGACTTATATGAACTGAGGCTGAGGAAAATGAGCAGAACCAGAAGACATAGCAACATTGTGTGATGATCAACTAGCTCTTCTCAGAAATAAAATGATCCAAGACAATTCCAAAAGAGTCATCATCTAAAATGTTTTCTACCACCAGAGAAAGAACTATAGAGTCTGAATGCAGATCCAAGCCTATTACTTGGATTTTTTTTTTGCTGTTTGTTTCTATTGTTTTATTTTTTCTGATTATACATGAACATTAATTTTTTAAAATACAAATTTCTTTATTCATATTAGGAGAGAAAAATCAAACAACCAAAGAGAAAACCAAAAGAAAAAAAAAGCAGGAGAAAAACAAAAAGGTGAATATAGCAGGTATTGACTTACATTCAGTCTCCATAATTTCATTTTTTAATCATAGTTTTTCTTTTTGTTCTGTTTCTTCTTTCGTAACATGACTAATATGGAAATGTTTTACATGATTGAACATACATAATCTATATCAAATTGCTTATCATCCTAAGGAGAAGAGATGGGAAGAAGAGATAGAGAAAATTTGGAACTCAAAATTTTATAAAAAATTAATGTTAAAAATTATTTATACATGTAACTGGAAAAAATAAAATACTATTTAAAAGGAAAAAAAGAAAAAGAAAATGTTTTCTAAGCTCTGTAGAAGTTTAAGGGGTTCAATCAATAATCATCCAGAGAAAGTAAATTCAATGATTATGAATTGAGCTTATTCAAAAACATTTAAAATCCCCCTAAAATACCTTTTCTTTAAATAGCTCGGTTTTGATTTCCAAGTTGAGAGACAGCTCAGGAAAACCAATGTCCTCAAGTTTAGATTTATTCTGCAGAGGGAAGCTACGGATAACAAAGTCCTTGATATGTATATCTGGCAAAACCCAAAAGTTCCCATTAAGTAGCCTTATTCTTCCTCTGGCCATGTTGGGAAACATGTTGGCCATGTTTCATTTGATTACGATGCTTTTTTATAATTCCTGAGAAAGGCCTCAGTCTCGGGAAAATAAGAAGTGGAGATATAGAGAAGGCTAGTCTAGATTACCTCTTAGACCCTTTCCAGTTCAAGATTGATGATCTTAAGGGATTTTAAGCTGTAGAGACAACTTTAAACTTCAAGGCCCAACAAACCAACTTGAGAATTCATGATAGAAGTCAATTCAGATGAATTTGACTGAGTGGGAGGGGGAATTAGTTACTAAAGTAGTTCCCAAATGATTTTGAACAACTTCTGATAACTTCCTAATTTAACTAATTATTCTTCCTAACTACAAGCCAAGCTCAATTGTTTTATCTACCAAAAGGGAGAGTACATGTGTTATTTGTGTGCGCTAAATTTCAGAGTCCTAGGATAAAACCCTGGTTACCCCTATCTAGTTATATTTCTGAGAGGGTCTCCAAAATCCTCCTTGAATACAGGATGGAATCTTGGAATGGTAGATAAAATGTCAATTGACCTTATGGTGAAAGATCAGGGGGTGTGCTGGATTGTCAAATATTTAGTACAAGCATTATACCTCTATAATTGGCCATGGCTACAAATCAGAGTTTGATTTATGGTTTTGTTAATCTCAACTAAAGCAAATGTTAATAATGTAGATTGAGACTTTTAAAAACTAGGTATCATGCACATTTTCTTTTTATGGTGAGTTAATTTTTAAACCTTGATCAGTATGCTCCTGTTAAGGATCTGTTAGAATGAATCATTATTTCCACCACTGATGATTCCCCTCCTTTCTATGTTAGTCCCACAAGGAGCTAAGGGCCTCCCCCCTTCCTTTTTAGATCAATTTCTATGGGGATGGAGGCTGAAGGTGGAGAAGATTGGGGGAGGGTAGAGGGAATAAATAGCAGACATAGAGTAGGAGGTAGAGGATTAAGCCTTTTCCCTCCCATTTTAGAGAAGTAATTCACTACATTTATCCAAACTCAGCCAGCCAGTTAGCAATGCAGCTGAAAAATGATAAGGCCAGGACATGGAATTTCTGTTAAATCAACCTTCCAAACTCATTCTGAGCACCCGGCAGTCAACATTTCTATCTGCTTTAAAGACTCTCAGTAATGGATCCCCTCAGAGGCCCAGGTCCCCACCCTAATCACTAGACCACATTGTCTCCCTTCACCTCCTTGATTGCCATGAAGCTGTTTGCCAAATAAAACCACTAAAAGCCTGTTCCCTGCCTTCTCATTCAAAGAGCAGAACTGCATGGAATGTTCACTTCCAGGGTCATTTTTATTTATAAACCCAAAGTCTTCCACAAAGAAAACATGATGGCCTGCAGTGCAAACCTTATTACAGCAAAATCTAGAGGATAATTTATTTACCCCATGCCTACATTCAATTGCTGTGTTTCATTGACTACACTTTTATTATCTGAAGAGCAAATCTCCTGGAGGTGAAACATTTATGACTCACATTAATTCAATGTCCTCAGTCCTCATGTTTCTTAGCTCGCTGTTGAGCCACGGGCATGTCATTTTAGAATATATTTGAGCGAAGTGTGTTCAGCTGCTGATCAGTAGCAATTTATAGCAAGACTTCCCAAGAACATCCTCAAATGCTGGTGAGTTCTCCCCCAAATTTCATGGTCCAGATGCCCAATGGCGCAGATAAAGATGGGCTGCTAGGGCAACGAGCCACAACCATAAAAGGATGCTATCTCAACAAAGGACTTTGTAGGAGACAGACTGTCCCTCACTGACGCCTTGTACAACTCTCTCTGGTGTTCTCCTGACCATCTTCTATGTTGATATCCCCCCCTAATTCCCCAAATTCCTAACCACTTCAAGCCTTCTGGCTTCAGACCCAGGCCCCCTTTTCATGACTACTACCTAACCCTGGAAATGTTTATTTTGGTGAAATCTTGCCTCTGCCCTGACATGGAAAGACCATTACTTTTAGAGTTTATGGCCTGAACCATGTCTTTTTTGCCCCTGGTATTTTATCTCCCTCCAGGACTATTGGCTAACCCTAATCACTAGCACATATCTGCATCATCCTCCCATGAGATAGGGACCCAATAATCAAGATTAAAAAGAAAAACATACTCTGGGTAATGATGGAATTCAGTTCTTTGCATACTGTTCAGGGACTTGAGCATCTCTGAAGTATAGAGTTCTCTCTCCTATTTCCCAGCTACTTTATATGAAGATGTGTACTGTGCAAAAAGAAATTAAACACAATGGCAAAGAGAGCAGAGAAGGTGACTGACGTGATCATGAGGCTTTGAGGACATTTCCTACACAACATAATTGTTCCTTTTGCAAAGATTGACCATGTGTAAGACATTAAAAAATCTCATAAATAAATGCAGATATTAAACACACCCTTTACTGACCACAATAAAAAGAAATTACATTCAATAAAGGGACATTGAAGAAATGATTTAAATTAACTAAAGACCAAATGACCTAATCCTAAAGAATTGACAGGTCAAAGAACAAGTAATTTCATTAAAGATAGTGAAAGCATTGTGACACATAGCAAAAATTTTGGAGAAGTAGTCAGACAATAACTTAAGGGGAACATTTATGCCTCTGAACATGTTTCTTCAACAAAATAAAGAAAAAAAAAACACATCAATGATTGTGCCAGAAACTAAGAAAAAATACTAAAAAGACAACATATTTAAAAGAAAAAATTGAAATTTGAAGAGAAATTTGAAAACCACAATATAGGTGCTCAATAAATGATTATTTGTTGAATGAATAATGAGGATGTCAGATTTGTAACAACTGGCATCAAATGGTCTAGTTTGGGATTGTCTCACCAAAATGAAATTCTCTAAGAAATCATCTATCCCAACAACCTAAGTCACCCAATAAGGAAAAGAAGGCTTAGAATATTCAAACATAGATTACAAGCAGCAATTGGGAAACAACTATGAGTTTAAGAAGGATGTTAATGAATAAGTCTTTGCAGAAAAACACTCAGAATGGAGAAGGTCCTTGGAGTTATATTATATGAGGATCATTTGAAGGAACTGAGAATATTCTGCTTGTAGAGGATAACGCTCAGTAAATACATGAGAGATATCATTGGGAATTTAAAAGGCTGTCACATGGAGGATTGATAAGATTTGGGTTTTTTTGGCTTTAAAGAGAAGAACAATGGGTGAAAGTCACAAAGAAATAAATTTTGGCTCAATATCAGCAAAAAAATCCTACCAATAGTGGTGTCCAAAAAAAAAGGAGGGGGATGTTCTTCCTTAAGAGATGCTAGGTTCTTGCACTATCAGAATTAGATAAATCAAACCACAAAATAAATAAGAAAGAAGTCAAAGAGGTAAATAGAATACTAGAAAAGTTTGATATGATAGATCTTTGGCGAAAGCTAAATGGAGACAGAAAGGAATATACTTTCTTCTCAGCAGTTCATGGAACCTATACAAAAATTGATCATATACTAGGGCATAAAAACCTCAAAATCAAATGCAGTAAGGCAGAAATAGTAAATGCATCCTTTTCAGACCATAATGCAATCAAAATAACATTTAATAAAAAGCCAGGGGAAAATAGACCAAAAAATAATTGGAAACTAAATAATCTTATACTAAAGAATGATTGGGTAAAACAGCAAATCATAGACATAATTAATAACTTCACCCAAGAAAATGACAATAATGAGACATCATACCAAAATGTGTGGGATACAGCCAAAGCAGTAATTAGGGGAAGTTTTATATCTCTAGAGGCCTACTTGCATAAAGTAGAGAAAGAGAGGGCCAACGAATTGGGTTTACAACTAAAATTGCTAGAAAAGGAACAAATTAAAAACCCCCAGACAAACACAAAACTTGAAATTCAAAAAATAAAAGGTGAGATTAATAAAATTGAAAGTAAAAAAACTATTGAATTAATTAATAAAACTAAGAGTTGGTTTTATGAAAAAACCAACAAAATAGACAAACCCTTAGTAAACCTGATTAAAAAAAGGAAAGAGAAAAAGCAAATTGATAGTCTTGAAAATGAAAAGGGTGAACTCACCACTAATGAAGAGGAAATTAGAACAATAGTTAGGAGCTACTTTGCTCAACTTTATGCTGATAAATTCGATAACTTAAATGAAATGGAAGAATACCTTCAAAAATATAGCTTGCCCAGATTAACAGAGGAAGAAGTAAGTAGTCTAAATAGTCCCATCTCAGAAAAAGAAATAGACCAAGCTATTAACCAACTTCCTAAGAAAAAGTCCCCAGGACCAGATGGATTTACAGGTGAATTCTACCAAACATTTAAAGAACAACTAACTCCAATGCTATGTAAACTATTTGAAAAAATAGGGATTGAAGGAGTCCTACCAAATTCCTTCTATGACACAGACATGGTACTGATACCTAAACCAGGTAGATCGAAAACTGAGAAAGAAAACTATAGACCAATTTCCTTAATGAATATTGATGCTAAAATATTAAATAAGATATTAGCAAATAGACTTCAGAAAATCATCCCCAGGATAATACACTATGACCAAGTGGGATTTATACCAGGAATGCAGGGCTGGTTTAATATTAGGAAAACTATTAGTATAATTGACCATATTAATAATCAAATTAATAAAAACCATATGATCATCTCAATAGATGCAGAAAAGGCATTTGATAAAATCCAACATCCATTCCTACTAAAAACGCTTGAGAGTATAGGAATAAATGGACTATTCCTTAAAATAATAAGGAGCATATATTTAAAACCTTCAGTAAACATCATATGTAATGGTGATAAACTAGAACCTTTCCCTGTAAGATCAGGAGTGAAACAAGGTTGCCCACTATCACCATTACTATTCAATATAGTACTAGAAACTCTAGCCTTGGCAATAAGAGCCGAGAAAGAGATCCAAGGAATTAGAGTAGGAAATGAAGAAATCAAATTGTCACTTTTCGCAGATGACATGATGGTATACTTAGAGAACCCCAAAGACTCTGCTAAAAAGCTATTAGAAATAATTCAGAATTTTAGCAAAGTCGCAGGATACAAAATAAATCCACATAAATCCTCAGGATTTTTATACATTACCAACACAATCCAACAGCAAGAGATACAAAGAGAAATTCCATTCAAAATAACAGTCGATAGTATCAAATATTTGGGAATATATCTACCAAAGGAGAGTCAGGAATTATATGAGCAAAATTACAAAACACTTGCCACAAAAATAAAGTCAGATTTAAATAATTGGAAAGACATTCAATGTTCTTGGATGGCCGAGCGAATATAATAAAGATGACAATACTCCCCAAACTCATCTATTTATTTAGTGCTATACCAATCAGACTCCCAAGAAACTATTTTAATGACCTAGAAAAAGTAACAACAAAATTCATATGGAAGAATAAAAGGTCGAGAATTGCAAGGGAACTAATGAAAAAAAAGTCAGAGGAAGGTGGTCTAAGTGTACCTGATTTAAAGCTATATTATAAAGCAACAGTCACCAAAACCATTTGGTATTGGCTAAGAAATAGACTAGTTGATCAGTGGCATAGGTTAGGTTCACAGGACAAGATAGTGAATAAAAATAGCAATCTAATCTTTGACAAACCCAAAGATCCCAAATTTTGGGATAAGAATTCATTATTTGACAAAAACTGCTGGGAAAACTGGAAATTAGTATGGCAGACACTAGGCATGGACCCACATTTAACACCACATACTAAGATTAGATCAAAATGGGTCCAAGATTTAGGCATAAAGAACGAAATCATAAATAAATTGGAGGAACATGGGATGGTTTACCTCTCAGACTTGTGGAGGAGGAAGGAGTTTGTGTCCAAGGGAGAACTAGAGACCATTATTGATCACAAAATAGAACATTTTGATTACACCAAATTAAAAAGTTTCTGCACAAACAAAACTAATGCAAACAAGATTAGAAGGGAAGTAACAAATTGGGAAAAAAATTTTTACAGTTAAAGATTCTGATAAAGGCCTCATCTCCAAAATATACAGAGAATTGACTTTAATTTATAAGAAATCAAGCCATTCTCCAATTGATAAATGGTCAAAGGATATGAACAGACAATTTTCAGATGATGAAATTAAAACTATTTCCACTCATATGAAAGAGTGTTCCAAATCACTATTGATCAGAGAAATGCAAATTAAGACAACTCTGAGGTATCATTACACACCTGTCAGATTGGCTAAGATGACAGGAACAAATAACGATGAATGTTGGAGGGGATGTGGGAAAACTGGGACACTGATGCATTGTTGGTGGAGTTGTGAAAGAATCCAACCATTCTGGAGAGCAATCTGGAATTATGCCCAAAAAGTTATCAAAATGTGCATACCCTTTGACCCAGCCATACTACTACTGGGCTTATACCCCAAGGAACTACTAGAGAAGGGAAAGGGTCCTGTATGTGCCAAAATGTTTGTGGCAGCCCTTTTCATAGTGGCTAGAAGCTGGAAGATGAATGGATGTCCATCAATTGGAGAATGGTTGGGTAAACTATGGTATATGAATGTTATGGAATATTATTGTTCTATAAGAAATGACCAACAGGAGAAATACAGAGAGGCTTGGAGAGACTTACATCAACTGATGCTGAGTGAAATGAGCAGAACCAGAAGATCATTATACACTTCAACAATGATACTGTACGAGGATGTATGCTGATGGAAGTGGATTTCTTCAACATAGAGAAGAGCTAATCCAATTCCAATTGATTAATGATGGACAGAACCAGCTACATCCAGAAAAGGAACACTGGGAAATGAATGTAAACTGTTATTTTTACCTTCTGAATCCAATTCTTCCTGTGCAACAAAAAATTCGGTTCTACACACATATATTGTATCTAAATTATACTGTAATATATTTAACATATATAAGACTGCTTGCCATCTGGGGGAGGGGGTTGGGGGAGGAAGGGAAAAAATCTGAATAGAAGTAAGTGCAAGGGATAATGTTGTAAAAAATTACCCATGCATATGTACTGTCAAAAAATGTAATAATTATAAAATAAAATAAAAAATTTAAAAAAAAAAAAAAAAGAGAGATGCTAGGTTCTCCTGCAGGCAAAGGCCAGATGATCACTTATCTAAAATGTTATATTGGAAGTTTCTTTTGGATACAAGTTGAATTAGAAGTGACTATTTAGGTCCTTTTTAGATCTCAGTTTCTGTGATTATGGAAAAAAGAAATTAGTGGATAAAGTAATAAAAATAAATCTACTTCTGGAGTAGAAATCTTTAGGGGCAATCTAGAAGATAAGATAAGACATTTTTGGTTAAATTTATATTATTCTTTAATTAAGGCAGATGAAGGCTTACCTAAAAAAATACATAAGCAAAATACATTCCAGAGCTTTTTTGATTTCTGACAGATAATCAGATAATTAAATGACAGACAACCCAACATCTTGTAGGTGCTTAGTAGATATTTGATGATTTGAATTTTTATAAACATTACATTTGGGGGATAATATAAAATTTAAATATTTTAATTATTTGTTGCTCTTACCCAGGCTTTAGGGGACAAGAACTAAGAAACAGGTTTAGGTGTGCCTCACTTAATAGGCCTAAGCTCAAAAAGCAAATTTTGTAAATTGTCACATTTAAATATGATAAGGAAGTTTATGAGGTAGCTAGAAGCATGGTAGATAGAACACTGGGTCTGAAGTTAGGAAGACTCACTCATCTTCCTGAGTTCAAATCAGGCCTCAGACATGTAATAACTATGTGATCCTAGTAAGTCACTTAACCCTGTTTGCCTCCATTTCCTCACCTGTAAAATGAGCTGGAGAAGGAAATGACAAATCATTCCTGTATCTTTGCCAGGAAAACTCCCAAGTGGGGTTACAAAGAGTTGTTAAATGACTTAACAACAACAGCAAAAGAAATTTCATAGAGAAATCCAATGGTGTACTATTTCTGTAAAATGAATAATCATTATGCATTCTTGAGTTTTGGTTAAAGACAGAGACAGGTCTACTGTGAAAATCTCTCATAATAGTGGGATAGAGCCTGAATAGGGATTAAACCTTATTATAAGGTATATGGAAACCCCAACTATCAATGCAGATCAGAACCTACTCTGAAACTCATATACTTAAGAGAGGTTCTTAGGGAACTTCAAGATTAAGTGACTTGATCCAAGTCACTTAAGTTAAGAATTAAATTCAGGTCTTCTTGACTGCAAGGCCTCCCTCTTTCTCAATGTATTTTCCTACATGTAAAGGTAATACTCCATGCCCATTTCCATTGATCTAAAGAACAGAATTATTTTCAGGTTGATGTCCCCCCCCATACTTACACACATAAATATGGCAGACACCTATCCCAATGTTTTCATTATAAAGCCATCTATCTTAGTGAGTTGGGGAAGAAGGGCTCACTCCAGAAATTGAGACAGCCAACGTCCTGCAATTAATTCTTCAAGTACCCAGCAAAATGCAACCAACAAATGATCTTCAGTCATAGAGCCCATTGGCCTCCAAGGCTTTACCCCTTGGCAAAGCTAGACAAAAGTAAAACAAAACTTGTTTTCAGACTTGTTCTTCACTGGAGTGATGACTTCAACTTTTATACTCCAGAAACCAAATTGATTTCATTGCCCATCAGATCACCTAGCCTGTTGGATGCAACATCTGGAAGAGATGCATAAACTGGTCACTTTCATGGAAAAATAAATAGCTCCTATCTTGAAAGCTCAGGGAAAGGTGGTATTTGTTTAGAAAATGGGCTTTTTTCTTTTTTTTCTCATCTGGGAAAGCCAAACAGACTTTGGAACTTACGACATAAACAATGAAGAAACTAAAATAAACCCTTAGAAAGAATAAATGATAGGAACATTTTTTTCCACATGAATCATATGCTAATTATTGTTCCCAAGAGTGAAAACTAAGTTAATTTATCCTCTGCAGGAAGAAGAATACAGGAGATTCTTGTACCTATCATAGGAATATAGGATTTTTTTATAGGAGTAGGAAGAGATCTTAGAAATTATCTGTTTCTTATTCCCCATCTTCTCACTCCTTTGTAAGGAAACCAACCTTACTCAAGGTTACACAAGTAGAGACAGGTTTTTACCACAAAAATTCATAGAAACAAAAAGTCATATTCATCGAAGTTAGAACTGGAAAATATTCCCAAGAGAATCTAGTTTAATCCCTTTATTTTAGTGAGGAGGAGACTGAAACCCAAAGAGACTACAAGACTTGCCTGGGGTTAAGTGGTGGAGCTGAGACATGAGCCCAAATCTCCCAGTTTCAAGACCAGGATTCTTTTTTGCCTGCCTCAAATCAGACAGAGATAAGGAGAACTGAAATTGTTACTTGGGTAATTGAAGTAAGTTACAATTTGACTTCACCTGGCATTTGTTTGCAAGGATGTAAATTCTAGTTTTTCCTCTGTCAGTAATGATTAAGATGATAGTGAAGTTTACCTTTGGATGCAAGAAGTTGATCTCACAAGTACATGAAGGAGGGAAGAAGGAGTATATTTAGAAAACAGCTTCCTGAAAAACAGTTGAGCGATTTAGTGTTCTGCAAGCTCAATATGAATTGATGGTGTAAAGTGGTAGCCCAAAATGATCACATATTAAGAGGGACATAACTTCTGAGAATAAGCAATGAATTGTACCACTTTACTTTTTGCTCGTCAGATCATATATAGAATATTGTGCTCAATTCTAGGCATTTTGCTTTAGAAAAGACATTGATAAGATGGAAAATGTCCAGGTGAAAGCACTGGTTTGCTATACCTATTGTACAATAGGGTTAAGGGTTTGATATACCTATTATACAAGGAGCAGTCCAATTCCATTAAATATTTATTAAGCACTTACTATGTACTAGGCACTATGCTAAACACTGAAGTTGAAGGAAATAAAGAAGAGAAGGGAAATAGAAGATTCAGGGTGGAAAATGATTTTTGTTTGCTTATTTTGAGGCACAAAAGGATAGCATTAGAAGCAATTAATTAGTGGAAGTAGCAAAAGTGGCCCATTTAGGTAGAATGTAAGAAAAACCATGTAACAATGAGAATTAATCCAAAATGGATTTGACTACCCCAGGAAATAACAGGTTCCTCTCTCACCAGCAGTTTTCATGAAAAGCCATTGAGTATATTATAGTAGAGACTCTTTTGAGGTTAGGAGTTAAACTAGATGACTATTGAATGCCTTTCCAACTAAAATTCTGTGATTATGAGATTAATTAATTAGAAATTTAAAAAGGCTAGTGTTTGCTTAAAGTTTTCCCCCACTCAGTTCATAATCTTCTCCCCAAACAGATAGTGTTTCTAAATTATACCATGTTTCATTATCCAGCCAAACATATATTAAGTATCTATTTTTGTTTCAGGCACTAATCTAGATGCTGGAGATACAAAGACAAAAAGTAAACAGTTCCTGCCCTCAAGGAGCTTACATTTTATTGGGAAACATTATGAATATTTATAAAATATTTACAAAGAAATACAAAGGGAACTAGAATTGGGGGAAAGATTTCTTTATTTGATAAGAGAAAGGCAATTAATGAATTAGGAGGAAATAGTTGAGCAATGAGTAGAAAAGCCTGATTTCAGGAATGGAAAAAGAAACAGAGGCAGCTAGTGGCTCAGTGGGTAGAGTACTGGGCAGGGAAGGAGGAAAGCCTGGATTCAGTTCTGGCCCCAGACATTTATTACATATGTGATCTCTGAGCAAGTCATTTAACTGTTTGCCTCAGTTTCCTTCTCTGTAAAATCAACTGGAGACAGAAATGACAAACTACTCCAGTATCTTTGCCAGAAAAACCAGATACAGCAGTCACAAAAAGGTAGACATGGCAAATAGAGTGTATAAAAACAGGAAAAATAAAAGTATTTCTCATTCTCATAATGGAACACAGAAGTCTGACAGGATCTGTGTACTGTCCAAGGCTGCCTGAACTCCAAGATACATTAACCTCCCTACACATATATACACACACATGTCACATCATACAGCACACACACAATACACCCCACTACATTTTCCCTCTCATCCAAATACTTGAAGCACTTTCTTTTCTTTATTACTCTCTGCCATCAACCTCAACCCGCATACAAATATGTTCTTAGGGAGTCCTCTCTACTTCTGGTACATTAATGAAAACTTCACATAATGAAGGTCAAATTGGAAAAGATTCCCTGAAAAAACAATGGATGGAAAGAATCTAATTCCATTTTAAGTGCTTCCTATTAACTTAAATAGCTAAACACCAAGATCAACTTTGTGCCCACTATCACTTTCCTATCCAAGATCTCAGTACAAATTTCAGCAAATGTTTTTAATAAATTTGGGCTTACACATATGTTCTTTAATAGAAGAATACAGGGGAGAAAATATCCTGGAGACTTCACACATTCCAGGGATCCAACCACATTTGTCTGAGGAGCCACATTTGTCTGTCCCATAATTTCTGAGTTAGTCTCTGGTGCCATTGGGGAAAGCTTTCACTCCAGAAGATTGAGTATCTTTGATTGTGAGCCTAACAAACAGGCTTTCTTGGGCACGGGGCCAGAGCAAAAGGGATGGACCAGATCAGGACACACTCCAAACCCCACAGAGTTTCCTCAATTAGTCACTTTAAACAGGGCCTCCACATTAGCATGCATGATGAGATGCAGCTTCAGAGGGCCCAGGAAGAAGTAATAAAATATTCTGGAATATGCTCAAGGTTTCAAGCTGAAATCTAAGGCCTCACAAATACTCAGAAGCCCTTCACATTTTGGCTGCTTCTTACATTTCCAAACTTTTTACACTTTCCTCTCCTCCACAGATTCTGCAATCCAGCTTCCCTGGCCCACATTTTATCTCCCAGTTCTGTTTTTTGTTTTTGTACGACTCCCCCCTCTCCACCATTTCTAG